>NW_012156396.1:240280-242926 GCF_000151545.1 Saprolegnia parasitica CBS 223.65 | reverse complement strand
AGACGCTCGACGGGTCGCTCCAAATGGCTGGCGTCGGTGTCAATACCATTGGTGCCAAAGCCAAGATGGCAGTTGATGCATTCTTGGCTCGCATGGCGGTTAGGACGGCAGTTCGGAAGCGTTGGACAGCTGTGACGAGCGATACTGGCGGTGACAGCCAGCGTAAATCAGTGTTGGAGAACGGCCCGAGAGCGTCTTCTAGTACCAGCACCTCGTACGGGGTCGGGACACCGTAGTTGAATTCCACAAGGAGCAGTGGATCGCTGGATCCAAAAAACGTCGTTGCATTGCGCACGAGGCTCTGGTTGTGGCCGAGCGCCTGGAGATCGTACTCAAAGGTGCCGACCAGGTTGCCGGTCGTCCACCCTGCCTCTCGTGCCCTGGTGGGTGACGACCCTATGACGAGCGACCGAACTTGACCCATGGCGTTGGTCACGTCAACGGTATCTTGAATGCCTGTGGCGACACGGTTGGCGTACTGCAGCTCGTAGCGGGTCACATGAAATGACGCCCAGAGATCGACCTCGTCAGGCACCGAAACCCACTCGTGGGCCATCAGTGACGACAGCCAGCGCTGGCCATCGATACTGGCCGCCACAGCGTCGGCAATCGCAAAGTTGAATCGCGCGCCGTTCAAGTCGAGCCAGTCGCGGAGCTGGATGTTGCGTAGCGTCGCTTCGAGGTACACGGCGCCATTGGCGGTGTACCGAGCTACGCAGCGCTCTTGCCGCGCCGCCGAGTGCGCGAGCGCCCAGCGCTGCTGCAAGTCGACCCAGCAGTACGCCGTCATGAGGTTCGTCACGAGTCTCGTCTCGAGGCGGCGAAGGCCGTTGATCCCATCTTGCACTGTCGTCAGCTTGTCGTACAGGAGCATGCGCGTGAAGACGCGGGTATTTCCGCGCGCGTCGTACTGAGCTAGCGGCACTCCATTCTCAAAGGCCATCAAGTCGAAGCTATGACGCGACGCATTGCCCAAAAGCTGCGTGCGAAAGGCTGCTGCGAGCGCTGTCGAGACGGTGGTCGCGTCAAAGTCGCGCCAGAAAAAGTCGTTGGCCATGTACGGGGCAAAGAGGTAGAGAGAATAGCAGCTGAGTCCCATGGAGACAACGAGGTACCCGATGCCAAGGACATCGGCGAACCGTCGGCGCATGGCCCTTTCCTCGCGGTCGGTTACTCTATGTGTCGGTTGCGACTGCGATCGAGAACGGTCTGTGGCGGTGCCACGTCATGGCGACGCACTTGCGGCGAAGCGGCGGGGTCACGGCGCAGTTCAAGTGTGGCATCAGGACCTTACTAGTACCTATCTCATTACGCCATCACGTTACGCTTTGGACGCAGCTCACTCCCGACGACCAAGTGCTGGTGCCGAATTCCACGCATTTGAACCACATACAAACACGTGCGACGTAAATACAGTCCACTTCACCTGCCTCGGCTCCACGGCAGCTGCGTGGTTCGGACGCGCTCCTTTGCTCGATCGCAGGGACAGCACGAGTGCTGCAGTCGTACGCGTGAAAAGCAATGCCTGTCAATAAACGAGCGTTGTCGTACTGCGGCTGCCACAGCCTACCAGCGCGTTGTATCTGTTCTTGTCTCGCGCTCGGTTCACGTGGGCTGGCTGTGGGCGGTTGGGTCAATCACTCTCCCAACCAACACCGACATTGCTGTGCGATTTGACCGCGCATTTGCAAGGTCTCGTCGTTGCATATTCATGAACTACTTAATCACCCAAGACGAGCTAGTGTGAGGAATGAATCTGGTCTTCGAACTGAGGCGACCGGTTTCGCGCCACATCCCGGCAAGCACATTCTGGTGGTGGCGCTGCAGCCTTTTCCCTGTAGCATGCAATTCGGAGTCATCTTTTCGCCAACTGAAAATGCTGGTACGCAGCAGCCAGTCAAGGACGCCGAAGCTTCCCTCTGCATCTCAGAGTCGGTTGGTTGAAGTCAACACATACCGAGGCACACGCCTTTCCCATCCCATCCGGATAAACGGCGAGGAGCCAATCCGAGACGGCGAGTTCCGTCAAGATCCCAGTTGCCCTTTTACCTTGTCATGGACCCATCGACGACGCTCTTGCAAGGGTCGATCCAGACGAAATCGTATGCGTCAACGCAGCCGCGCCTAATCGACCGCGGCGGTGTCTTCCGCGCGGCCGGCCGCCCCAGCTACGCGACCCAAGGCATCTACAAGTCGGTCTCTTCTCCATCTCGTGGTCTGACATTTGCGTTTATTAGCATCCAGCGCACGGGTGGAAACTGGCGCAAGATCTACTGGGACGACCTCTTCCACACGGTCATCAACACGCGCACGGATCGCATCATCTGCGGCATCTTCCTGACGGTACGTCGTCGCCGTGCCATCGTATTCGCGCTGAGCACGTCGAGCAGTACGCCCTGGTCATCTTCGTCTTCGCGGTGGCCTATCGCCACGTCTCGTTGACGGACGAAGTGTGCAACGTCGGCGTCTCGACGCTCATGGAGGCCTACATCTTCTCGGTCGAAACCATCGTACGGCGTCGCTTCGATCCTCGGCGCCCGCACGACTTTTTCGTAGATGACGATCGGGTATGGCGCGCCAACCAACGACATCTTTTACGGCGGCTGCGGCTCGATGGCGCTGCTGCTGACGCTCGAGGTATTACAC
>NW_012156396.1:219137-240180 GCF_000151545.1 Saprolegnia parasitica CBS 223.65 | reverse complement strand
CCGCGCGACGGTATGATAACGCATCCATGTGTCGGGCCACAATGAGGCGTAGCGTCGCGCCAACTCGATCATCTTCACGCAGTCGGCCGTCATTCGCAAGATCCGAGGCCAGTACTACTTTATGTTTCAAGTGTGCGAGCGCCGGAAGCACCAGGTATCCCCGCGATACAAACCAATGCCGCCCGCATTGGCACGTAGCTGCTCGAAGCCCACGTCCGCTGCTACGCAGTGCGCCACGACATCAACCCCGACGGCACCGAAGGCGCGCTCTTCCAGACGCATCACATGCGACTCCAGCAGCCCGACGACGACGTCGGCGCGTACCTTCTCATGGCGCTGCCTCAAGTCGTGGTAAATCGTCGCGGACCCCATATAGTATCAAGTTGATACTTGTAATAGGTCCACCGTATTGACCAATGGAGTCCGTTCTACCCTCGCGAGTGTCAACGCCCCGACTATGACGCGTCGACGGCGGCAGCGTTCCCAGGTATGTCCTGCCCATCCCGCTGTGCTGGATGACACAAGCAGTATCATCATTGCGGATGTAGATCCGTGCCAGCGTGCGATCGACCATGAGAACGGCAACCGCGACTACAACGACACGAGCTTTGTACCGGCCGTGCCCACCGAGGAGCAGATCCGTCGGCACATCGCCGCGAGCGAACTCGAAGTCGTCGTCGTCCTCGAAGGCGAGGACAGCACGACGTCCAACACCATGCAGGTATGTTGATAAAACCAACGTATCCAGCTGCACGCGCATCATCCTAGGCACGCTACTCGTACACGGCGAGCGACGTGGCGTGGCATGCGTCGTTTGCGCGCTGCGTCGAGCGGTCGACCGAGGGCGGCGTCAAGATCGATTTCGACAAGTTCCACGGCCTCGAGCCTGCGCCGCTCGACGCGGTGCGCATCCACACCCCGTCCATGTTTTAGAGAATATCAATGTATATATATATCGTTGGTTTACAGACATTGTGTACACTATCCACAGACGAGCTGGTGGCAATTACGCGCCGTAGAGCATGTTGGTCACGTCCCGCGGCGCACTGACCGAGATCATCTTGAGGTTGTACCGGTCGCGCATGATCTCAAAGACGGACGGCCGCAAGAACGCCGGCGTCGTGGGGCCGCCGCGCATGTGGCAAATGCCGAGCGAGAGCAGCGTCAGCATCGTCACGATGCTCTTCTGCTCAAACCACGCGAGCACGATCGAGAGCGGGAGGTCCGAGACGGTCACGTCCATCTTGGCAGCGATCGCCTTGGCGAGCTCGATCGCGCCGAGCACGTCGTTGCACTGGCCGAGGTCAATGAGCCGAGGAATGCCCGTCTCGCCGATCGTGCCAAGGTCCATGTGGTTCATGCGGTACTTGCCGCAGCCAAACGTGAGGACGACACTGGTCGGCGGCAAGGCGTTCACGAGGTCCGTGTAGTACGTGCGCTCGCCCTCGTAGCCGTCCGTGCCGCCCACGATGTAGAAGCGCGAGATCTCGCCCGCGTTCATCGCGTCGACAATCTCATCGACGCGCGCGACCAGCGTGTCGACGCCGTACCCAACCGTGTACGACGTGGCCGACGGCACGAACGGGTTGGGCGGGTACGAGAACGTCGCGTCGTCGTCGGTGAAGCCGGCGCACGCGACCGCCTTGTCGAGGAGCGCCGAGAGGTCGTCGGCCGCCAAGTGCGGCACGTCCGGGTAGCCCACCATGCCGGCGCAGAAGAGACGATCCTTGTACGTCGTCTGGGGCGGCGTGAGGCAGTTGGTCGTCATGAGGATCGCGCCGGGAAAGTGGCCAAACTCCATCGACTGGCGCTGCCACGCGGTGCCAAAGTGGCCCGCGAGGTGCCCGGACGCGCGGAGGTCTTCGTGCGCATGCGCTGTGAGGAGCTCGCCGTGCGTAAAGACGTTGATGTGCACGCCATTGGCTTCTTCGTACGCGGCGCACTGCGCGACGAGCGCTCGGACGACATAGAGGTCTTGGCCCGACACCAAGATCGCGTGGCCCGACACGGGCGCGATCGAGACGGTCGCCGGCGACTGCGGGCCGTTGGCCTTGGCGAGGAGCTCCATCGCGACGAGGTTGACTTGGCCGACGCGCATGAGCATCTCAATGCACGCATCCACGTTGCTCGCGTCTTTGGTCAAGAGGAACGCAAACGCTTCGTGGACAAAGCTCTGGACCTCGGCGTCGTTGGCGCCTGTCGTCGCCGCCAGGTCCGCGTAGGCGGCGAGCCCTTGAGGCCGTACACGAGCATCTCTTGCAGGCCCACGAGCGCGTCGTTGCGCGCAAGGCGAGGCGCGAGAGCACGCCGACCTTCTTGCTGTGCTTGACGAGGTCTTCCATGTCCACGTCCGAGGCGGCGGCCGCGCTCTGCGGCAACTCGCGATGGATCCACGGCGTCGGCAGCGGGTCTTCGTCGAGCGCCATGGCCGACTCGTTGTAGAGCGATTGCAGCGGCTCGTAGAACGTCAGCGCCTTGTCGACGAGCGCCACAAAATGCATCGGGTCAAAGTTGGCGTTCGTGAGCGTCGACGACGCCGCGTCGAGCGTAAAGGCATCGAGCGCGCGCAAGAGCTCGCTGTCGTCGCCCGCGTCCAGCGACCGAATCTGGTGCGCGAGCCACGAGAGGTGCTTGAGGTGCTCCATGACGAGGTCCTGGAGCGCGGCGACCGTCGGCGTCTTGCCGCAGACACCGACCTTGGTGCACGCAACGCCCTGGCTCGTCTGCGCGCACTGGTAGCAAAACATCTCGCAGTCTCTGAGCACATCGGCAATCGGTCGGCGGTCCTTGTTGAGGACCACGTCTTGGGCTTGCTGCAGCGCGTTTTCGTGGTCGAGCGACCGCGAGAAGGCCTCCACTTGCCAGCGACCCGACTCCTTGAGCGCCTCAATGGTCGAGGCCTCGATGGCCGCCGTCGTCTCGTCGCCGTGGCCTTCCATGAGCGCGTGCAGCACCGACGCCTCGTGGTAGTTGGGGATGACACCGCCAATGCCGCAGTAAAAGTACACGCCGCCATTGTCGAGGTACTCACAGACCTTCTCCGGGTGCTCGGCGAGCTTGGTGGCCGGCGTCACAAAGGCCGCCGAATCGTGCGAGCACGCGGGAATGAGCTCGAGGAGGCCCTCCTCTTCCCACCCGTGGAGCTCGTCCTTGAAGAGAAAGTCCTTGGACGCGTGGCGCACGCCATAGTAGAGACGCAGCGGCGTCACGGGCGCGTCCGGCGACTCGACGTGCATGGCCGCGCGGTGCTGCATGAGTGCGCGGAAGAATGCAATGCCAGTACCCAGCGCGACGCCAATGATCGGCACGTACAGCGTCTCGGGGATCTTGAAGTAGCCGCGGCTCGTCTTGGCCGTGACGCGGTTGCCGGGCACTTGGTGCGAGAGAAAGCCGGCGGCCGCGCCTTGGATGACGACGGTCGGGTCCTTTGTGCAGTACCACTGGTCGACCATGTAGCACACTTGAATCTGGCGCGGCGACACCAAGTGGCTCGAGCAAATCGAGTAATAGCGCGGCATGATGGGCCGGACGTTCCCGAGGAGGTGGTCGAGCTTGACCTTGATCGACGGATGGTCTTCGAGCACGTCAATGAGCGTGAACGGCTCGCGGAGCATGCCGCCGCTCACGTAGCGCATGTAGAGGTTGCCGACGCCCATGTCCTCGGCGAGGTTCTGCAGATACGCTGCCTCTTCGGGGTCCGACGCGAGCATCGAGAGACCTTCGAGGAACGACCGGCTCGGCGGCGAAGCCAAGTCGAGGTACTCTTTCAGGAGCGCGCGGACCGTCACGGGCGCCGTCGACGGAAACGTCTTGGGCAAGTTGGACTCGAGCGGCTGCATCTGTACGACCGTGTCGAGGTTCAGGCGCAGGCGCGCGGCCGCGCGTTCGACGAGGTCGTCGGGGTTGGTGTACGCGAGCTGGACGTGGTCGCCTGTCTGGTAGCTCATGCCGTCTGGGAGGTCCATCGTGAGGAGGTACGTCGGTCGCTCGTAGCCCTCGGGCGTAAGCAGCTCGTTGCTAACAACCGTAAAGTTGCCAAACGACGGGCCAAAGTCGCGGGGCGCGTCCATGTGGAACTGGCGCACGTCATAGTGCACGGGCAGCGTCATCTTTTGGTCGTCGCCGAGGAGCGCGGTCCAGAGCGACTTGATCCACGGACGAAAGGCTGTCTCGTGGCCGCACGCGTCGTGCTCGTCGCCGTACGCGGCCGGAATGAGCTCGACGGCTTCGAGGTCGAGGAGGCGCGCGCGCACCGACTTGGCCGCGCGGTTAAAGTTGTCCTTGGTCGTCGAGCAGCCGAGGCCAAAGACGCCAAACTTGAGGTTGAGCATGGCCGGCGCATCGTTCTTGAGGTACTCCCAGCACGACGCAAAGTTGTTGGGGAACTCGCCGTTGTAAAACGTCGACGTGATGAAGAGCACGACGTTCTCGTCCTCGAGCGGAAGCGCGGCCATGTCGTAGCTGCTCGCCGGCATCATGCGCGAGGCGAGGCCACGCGCCTTCGCAAACGAGTGCACGATCTTGGCGTACGACTCGGCCGTGCCCGTCTGCGACCCGTACAAGATCAGCATGCTCGCTACTTGCTTGGAAAAGGGAAGTGAGCCAAAGTGCACTTTCAAATGTTGGGCGCAAAGACACACGCTCGCAATAGAAAGGCTACGGGGAATTCCCTCACTTTCTGGGTGCAACGTCCTAACCCAAGACGTCAACGCACGGACAAGCTCAAGTTGCAGCCGGGTCACAGCCGGAGCTGCAGAGCGACATGACACACATCTTGCCCTTGATGGCAACCGCCCAATCCAACCGCCCACGACGACGATGAACGACTGGCAGGAGTATAGTTCGGATACAAATTGGACGTAGTTGCACAAAAATAAAACACTGGCGAGAGGCATATATTGACGGTCGACGCGTCGGTCGCAGGGGCGTAGCCACGCACTGTGAGTCGCGAGCGATCACTGCCGAGGTACCTTGGAATAAATCCATCGCAAGTTGAAGCAGTCGGCAAGATCCCAGGACCAGAGTCCGCCGCCTTGTCTCTCAAGCTCTCGACGAGGGCACACGCGAAGAAGATCTGCTCGAATTTCGCCTCCTCGATGAGCTATCGTCCGCAGCAAGAACGGCGACGCACGTATAAGGTAGAGCGAGATATCGGTTCTTATTTCCATCTTGGGTGCTTAAAATCTCGACGACGCCCTCGGACATCCCCATGGATCGAGCGCTCGCCCCGTCGCGTGCCGATTCGTAGGGAGTTGCCCTGCCGAGCGAGGCGAAACGAACCCAAGACCGCCTTGCCGAATCTCGGTCGTCCCACCCTGCGTGCGTCTTTGCTGCTTGAATTTGGACCCAAAACGGAAAAGCAAAAAAGAGACTCTTAAAAGCCCGCACCCTTGCGGCGTCGGTGCCAACGACTATAAGCTCTTCTTAATACGGGTCTAGCTAGCGGTCGACAACGAGTCGCTGTGGGCGCTCAACCATAAATGTCGTCGTTCGAGTCGCCGCCAAAGTTGCCGCCGGCCGCGTCGTCGTAGTCGCCCGACATGCTGTCCATGAGGAAGTTGGCTGCTAATGCTTCGTTCTTGTCGCACGCCAAGTACGCCTGGACGGCCTCGTTGCGGTCAAAGCCCATGTCGACAAGGCGGTTGATGGCCGCAGCCTCCTCTTCCGTGAGGTGGATACGCGTAGGCGCGCCCGCGCCGGGCGCGCCGCCGCCCATCTGCTGCATCATTTGCTGGACGGCCTCGGGCGGCATTTGGCTCAGCATTTGCGAAAACTGCTGCAGCTGCTGCGGCGTCATGCCCATTTGCGCCGCCATTTGCGCCTGCTGCTCGGGCGACAGCGACGCCATGAGCTGCTGGAGCTGCTGCGGTGTCGGCATCGCGCCGCCCATGTCGTCCATGTCGCCAAAGCCGCCTTGGTCGGCCGGCGCGGCTTCCGCGATCGGCTCGTTGAGCATGCGCACAAACTGCTCCTGGTTGGCGTGGATCAAGCGCAGCAATTCCGGGCTCTACGTCCCATGTATGTGAGCCACGTCATGTCTGCCCATAGGGATAGAGAATGAATGGTACCTGGCCGCCAATCTGCTGGAGCACGGTCGGGAGCGCCGCCGGGTTGGACTGGATCAAGCGGCGAAGCGCGTCAAACTGGGGGTGGTTGCGGAGCGCTTCGAGCGAGTTGGTACCGGCGAGACCGCCGGCAGCCGACGGAGCGGCGGGAGCGGCGGCAGCAGGTGCGCCACCGACGGGGATCTGACGGGTGTCGGGAATACCGTTCATCAAATACTCGACGGCGCGGTCGGGGTTGTTGAAGGCGGCCTGAAGGGCCAAGCGGACCTAGCGTGCGGATCACTGAGAAATTATGCACACGCCAAGCCACGACATACCTGGTCTTCCGGAAAGCCCATATCGCAGAGCTGCTGGATCGTAGCGCTGAGAGCTTCACCGACAACGATGCCAGCGGGAGCAGCGGGGGCCTCAGCTTGAGCAGCAGCAGGCGTAGCCGTGGGGGCCGCCGGGGCAGGGGCCGCCGGGGTAGCCACAGACGCGGCAACGGGGGCCGCGACGGGAGCCGCCGCCGGGGTAGCCGCTGGGGCCGCAGCGGGCGCAGCCGCCGGCTTCTTCGCCGCCTTGGGCTAACCCAACGGTAAAAAGTCATGAAGTGTGGTGGTGATTGGCTACCTTGGTGACCATCACGACCAAGAAGTCATTCTCCTTGACGTTGTACTCCGAGAGGGGGCTTTCGTCCTTAAGGACCTTGCCCGCGTGGATGAGCTTTTGCAGGTCGACGGCCGACCCGTTCTGCTGCTCGATCTTCGCCTTGACGCTGAGCACCTGCATTGGCTCATGAGCCTCTAGCTGGTGCGGGGGATGGGACGCACCGTATCGGTGAGCTCGGCCTCGATGGGGAAGGCCACGCCTTGGAGCGTCTTCACGGTGAGCTTCATGGTCCGTCCGAGATTTGGGGTTTGGCTTTGCCCGGCGATTTCCATTCGCACGAATTAAAATCCAAATTAAATTAAATGCTTCGCGAACAAATCCACATACAAACAATAAGCTTGATGCTTTTTTAATGATGGTCTTTTTGGCACCACGTCCCAGGTTTCGATAAAGTACTTTTATGAAGGGACCTTCACTAAAGTTGCCTTGAGAGACCTGCGAGAAAGCATCAGGTGGGATATCCAAAATCAAGGGTTTCCCCTTCCATCAAGGTAGCTCCCAAGTACACTGCAACCATAGCCTTACAAATACGACGTTCAAAACCCTTAAACTACCATGTACCGGTAGCAGCAGCTGCAAGGCGCTCGGCTCTGTCGATTGCATCGGGCGTAAAATGGTGCCTAGAGTACACTATTTGTTTTCACACTATTGGATGTGCCTAGCACTTCAAGGTGGCATATGCCGAATGTACAGAGCAAGCCAAGCTGCGTCATACACGTACGCCAAGCAAGATACGGGGCATGACAACGGGTCGTCGCAGCATGCTGGTCCTGCTGGCAGCCGTGGGCCTGCTACTCCTGGCAGCCCCGGTGCATGGCCTTCGCCGTGCAGACGCAGCGGTTTCGAATGCTACGAGCGCGACGCGTGTCCAGGCCTTGCCTGGCCTCGCCGCGGGCGGGATGAAGTCGGCGCACTACGCTGGCCATGTCGAAGTGGACACCACAAACAATGGCCGTCTCTTCTACTGGCTAGTCGAGGCCGAAGTGAAGGACCCAACGACGGCGCCATTGACTATCTGGTGGGTTTGATCACACCTTGCGGCATAGACACTGAGGACGACGTCGTAGGCTCAACGGTGGACCTGGCTGCACGAGCATGCTCGGCTTGTTCATGGAGTGCGGTCCGTTCCACATTGAAGCCGACTTGACGCTGTCGCGCAACGAGTACGGATGGCAGAAGACGAGCAACGTCCTCTTTGTGGACCAGCCCGTCGGCACGGGTCTCTCGACACTCGGGACGCGCGCGTATCCGTCGTCCGGGGCAGCGGTCGCGGCCCACTTCTACACGTTCCTTCTCGGGTTCCTCCAGCAGCACCCCGAGTACGTCCATGGCCTTGTCTCGCGACCGATTTACTTTTTCGGCGAGTCGCACGCGGGTCGATGGATCCCGCAATTTTACAGCCACATTGCGACTGAGAATGCACGCAATACGCACGGTCTTCAGGTCGGCGTCTTTTCGTTCTCGAAACTGGTTATTCAGATTCAATTTCTCTAGATCCAGATTCACGGTGCCGGCATTGGCAACGGCTGGGTCCACCCGCTCATCCAGTACGACTATAGTGGGTTCGCCCACGGTCTCGGGCTCATTTCGCTCGGTCAAATGCGCACGCTCCAAACCAAGGTGCGATCGTCTTGTGGGTTCAATTCCCATCATGGACGGTAGTTTACGGTCTGCACTGACGCCATTGCGCGCGGTGTCTACCACGACGCCGCTTGCTTTGCCAACTTGGACAGCATCATGGACAGCGTGCGCGGCAACGTGCCGCTGAATTTCTACGACGTGCGCGCCTACGGAAGCTCGAACGAGTACCCGCCAGCCAAAGAGCGCATCAGCGCGTACTTGGATCAGCCGGAGGTGCGCAAGGCGCTGCATGTCGAGAGCAACACGCAGCCGTTCGAGCAGTGCAACTACGATGTGTACGGCGCGCTGGGCCACGAAGACGCTGTGAGTACGCTCCACGACGTGGACGCGATGCTGCGCGACGGCGTCGACGTGCTCTTCTTCAACGGCCAGGTACGACATGCGCGGTCTTTCTTATTTTTTCTTATTTTTATATCCTACGTTCTAGTGGGACATGATGTGCAATGCGTTCAACACGGAGCGCGTCCTCTACGAGCTCCAATGGCCCGGCCGCGACGACTTCAAAGCCGCCGAGCGCTACACGTGGCGCGTCAAGGGCCACGACGTCCCCGCGGGCTTTGTGCAAACGGGCGGCAACCTCACGTTTGCCATCGTCTCGGGTGCGGGCCACATGGTGCCGTACGACGTGCCCCTTGCGGCGCTCGACCTCTTTACGCGTTTCGTGCAGCGCGTCCCTTTTACCGACACGCGCCAGGAAATTTCTGTGCCGACGTACTGGAATGCGACGGCCGAGGCCGCGTGCGACCTCGGAGTAAGAGCCAGCGAGACGTCGACGATGTGGCATGCGCTTGTGCTTCTCGCTGCTCTCTCGAGTGGATTGGTTGCGACCCTCTTGACGTTGTTCTACATGCGCAGCGGCCGCCGACGCCGGCCCCCCGCGATCCTCGTCGAGGTCGACGACGAAGATGACGAGGATGATGGACGCCACGTCACCGAAGACGACCTTGAGAGCGACTGGGACGACGCCATGGTCGAGATGGAAGAGCTCACGAAGGAATCACGGCAGCGGAAAACGACGTCGAGCGACAAATAATCCATTTTTCGAACCGCCAATCAAAATCGTTTGCAAACATCGATCGACCAATCGAATATGAGTTTAAAGCCTCGTTGGAGTCGCTGCTGCGTTTGTCGATGGTGCTTTCAATCGATGGCTTCAAGGACGAGACAAGAGACCACTCTATTGCTCACTTAATCGAGCGTTGTGGACTCGCTGTGGCAACACTAGTGCTTGGTATGTGACGTGGCACCGCCACAGACCGCTCTCGATCGCAGTCGAAACCGACACATGGAGTAACCGACCGCGCAGAAAGGATCATGCGCCGACGCCTCTCCGATGTCCTCGGCATCGGGTACCTCGTTGTCTCCATGGGACTCAGTTGCTATTGTCTCTACCTCTTTGCCCCGTACATGGCCAACGACTTTTTCTGGCGCGACTTTGACGCGGCCACCGTCTCGACAGCGCTCGCAGCAGCCTTTCGCACGCAGCTGTTGGGCAATGCGTCGCGTCATAGCTTCGACTTGATGGCCTTTGAGAATGGGTTGCCGCTAGCACAGTTTGACGCGCGCGGAAATACCCGCGTCTTCACGCGCATGCTCCTGTACGACAAGCTGACGACCGTGCAAGATGGGATCAACGGCCTTCGCCGCCTCGAGACGAGACTCGTGACGAACCTCATGACGGCGTACTGCTGGGTCGACTTGCAGCAGCGCTGGGCGCTCGCGCACTCGGCGGCGCGGCAAGAGCGCTGCGTAGCTCGGTACACCGCCAATGGCGCCGTGTACCTCGAAGCGACGCTACGCAACATCCAGCTCCGCGACTGGCTCGACTTGAACGGCGCGCGATTCAACTTTGCGATTGCCGACGCTGTGGCGGCCAGTATCGATGGCCAGCGCTGGCTGTCGTCACTGATGGCCCACGAGTGGGTTTCGGTGCCTGACGAGGTCGATTTCTGGGCGTCATTTCACGTGACGCGCTACGAGCTGCAGTACGCCAACCGTGTCGCCACAGGCATTCAAGATACCGTTGACGTGACCAATGCCATGGGTCAAGTTCGGTCTTTTCTCATTGGATCGTCACCCACCAGGGCACGAGAGACCGGGTGGACGACCTGCAACCTGCTCGCGCCATTCGAGTACGATCTCCAGGCGCTCGGCCACAACCAGAGCCTCGTGCGCAATGCAACGACGTTCTTTGGCGCTCGCGATCCGATGGTGCTCGTCATTTTTAACATGGGCCCTCCAATCCCGTACGAGGTGTTGGTTCTACAAGACGCCCTCGGGCCGTTCTTCAATATCGATTTACGCTGGCTGTCACCGCCAGTATCGCTCGTCACAGCTGTCCAACGCTTCCGAACTGCCGTCCTAACCGCCATGCGAGCCAAGAATGCATCAACTGCCGTCTTGGCTTTGGCACCAATGGTATTGACACCGACGCCAGCTATTTGGAGCGACCCATCGATCGCTTTTCACAGCGGCAGCCCCTTTTGTCTCTTTGGCAAACCTCTGCCGTTCGTGCAGCAGACATTTAGTTTTGATGCCAAATGTGGCCCACAGTTACCGCTCACGATCGAGTGGAGTGCGTTTAACAGCCTCTTTGCAACCCTGGCTCTGCAACAAACGCCGTCTCAAAAGCGCGAAATTTGCCAGCGGTGCCCGCCGAGTCAAGTGCATGCGTGCGTCACACAGCGTCAACGGACCCAAGCAGCGTTTGATCTCATCGATTTTGGTGACATTGTTATACCAGACATTGCCGCACTCAATCTAAGCTACTGGCAGCTGCTAACGCCGGTGAGCTACCTCTCGGGCAACGTGAACGTGTCGCAGCACTTCTTGCTGGCACCAGACTGGGCCTTCTTTGGCTGGATGAGTGTCTACGACTGGGTCACGCACACCAAGGAAGTCGTGTCCTTCGAAGGCGACGTTGCTACGTGGCATATCATGTCGAGTGCCTACGCTTCCAAGCCGATGGAACCATCGTCGTCCATGTCCTCTAGCTTGGCCATTTACATGTGGTACGGCGCCGCGGTCACTTCAGCTGGCTTGCTTGCCGTCGCACTGGTCGTCGTAGCTCTCTGGCTCGTCTATCGACCATACGACAGCGACTGGTTTGTCTTCAATCGCATCGTGGGCTCTACGTGGCTGAGTCGAAGTCTGTTGGTCTTGCGCGGCGGGACAGCAGCGCTCTGCCTCGCGTCTGTGCCACTGGCAACGTCAACACATCTTGGTGCCGTCGCATTTCAACAAGCGCCGCGGTCTGTCGCGGTATCGGCGCTCTTGGCCGGCGAGACAACGTGGCTGGCGTACGCCACGCAAGAGCTACTGCACCCGATGACGCAATCACATACGCGCCTCTCGGCCAGAGTGAGCACACTCGTAGCATGGCTACTCGTGCTTCTACTCGACGTCTTGGCGCCATTGCACGCGGCTGCATCGACGGACCAGACCTGCAGTACGGTCAATATGGTCAACTTTGTCTTCTGCGACAGCGGCGCGCTCGTTCTCGGTCACTGGACGCGAACACTTGGTGTCGTTGGCATCAACGTTGGTGGTGCGATCCTCGTGGCGGCCGCAGCAACCTTGGTCGCAGCACCGAGACCGCCAGCATTGTCTGCGTCAAGTGCGCTTTGGACGGGTCTATCGACTTGCTTTCTAAACGGCGAGGCGGAAACGACGAACCCCGTCACAGCGTTCATGGGAGGTCTCCTCTGCAGCCGCTGCGGTGTCTTTGACATCACGCGGTGGCTGTCACTGGACCTGGGTCCTACAAAATCGATGGCTGACGTTGTCCACGTAGCGTGTCGTGACACCACCTGCGTCGTCGTTCCGCCGTCGTCTCGAGCACACTACACCCTACTGCTCCTCGGTCTTGGCTACACTGCGTTCACGCTGATTGGCAACGTGGCGTTTCTCTCCATTATCCAAGAGAGCCTCGCCAACGACTTTTCTGGAGCGGCTTCAACAGCTCCAGCACGCACGCGTACTTGGCGACGAAGCTCAATGAGCTGCTGCTCACGACGACCGAGGCTCCGCTGCACCTCGACGACCCCCGGCTTCTCGACTACTCTCGCTTTTACAACGGATCCGAAGGCACGATCGTCTGGAGCAGCACCGCGGCGCGCCGGGCGCTCTTCCAGTCGACTCCGTCGCTAGAGATCGTCGTGGCCAACCTTCGCCGCATGGATCCATGCCTCCTGCCGTGGATGTTTACGCAGTACTGCTGGCTCGACCTCAACCAGACATGGGAGATGGCAAGTACACAAGGTCGGCAGAGGCGTTGTGCCTCACACATGATGAGAAATGGCGCCGTGTACCTCGAGCTTCCGCTGCGCAACGTCGATGACTGGGATGCTTGGGATCGATGCTGGGGCCATTCCTTTCATGTGGGTTTCGGAAAGGATCTGTCAATGACCCTCACTGGCCGTCAATGGCTCGCGTCGCTCACGGACACCGCTCTCTCTATCGACCAAGAGGCTCGTGCGTGGCGTCAACACAACATTGCTCACTTTACGCTGCAGTGGCAAAACTACAAGACGATCGGACTCGACGATGCGCTGACGATCGAGACGGCCCTTGGTCTCTCGTACCCACTGGCGCTGAGTTACATACCCGCCTCGATGCACCCTCAGCACCAGACGTCCTACATGATGTACTGGGCGTTCGCGAGCGACCTCTGGGCCATTGGCGCCAACACGACAGGCATCTGTGGCCGGAGCTTGCTGCGGACCAGCGCCAACTTTGCGTTCCGCAATGCGTCCAGCTGGGGCCTTCTCGTCGAGAATCGCACTCTGACGTCGCCGTTTCCGAGCGAGATAGCATCGCTCGAGTCGAATGTCGGTCCGTTCAATGCCATCGACATGGTGTACCTCGTGCCACCGCCGTCCCTCCTCGCCTTCTACGCCGGTGTCAGCAGCGCCTTGTCTTCGCTCCTCCTTCGCGACCCAAACGCCCAAACGACGTTTCTGTCACTGCCTGTCAAGTACAATCTCGTGGCGGCTCCACGCTTCTTGCTCGACGACCTCTCAATCTTGCTCGGTGGCGGCAACCTCTTTTGCGGTATCGACAACGGACTCTTATCCGGCGCCACGGGCCTCTACAGTCAATTCACAGCCACGAGCCCGTGCCGCTTTGTCAGCAGCGAAGTCATGTTTCCGTCCCGACTGCAACTCTTGTTTGCCTTTCTCGGGTTTGAGTTTACCCTATCCCTCAACGCCACCTCGGATTTCGACGGCATTTGCGCGTTGGACACGACCATCGTCGCCAACTGCGCGGGGGACTATGCGACGTTCTTCAACTTTTTGCGTCAATACGCGATCGACTTTGCGACTCTTGAGCGCACTGCGAGGGCACTTTACGCGGACGTTCTCGCCCACAACATTACACTGGTGCAGTACGCCCTCGGTGGTTCTATTGGTCCAGGAAGCCTCATGTTGATTCCGCTGTTGGACGACAACGACCGCGGCTGGAGCTTCTACGGCTGGTGCAGTCTCTACGAGTGGGCCATCGGCATGCGCGAAGTGGTTTCTTTCCAAGGCAACGCCGGCATCATCACCACCATCTCGGGGGGCACGGCCCCGACGCAATGCCGCCCGACGCCGCGCAACTCCGAGCGAGCTACGCAGCGTTGCTGCAACAAGGCGTCGCGTACGTCACTGTCGTCATCATTCTCGTCATGAGCCTTGTCTTCTTGAACGCGCTCCGCTCCCGCGGCCGTCTCGAGAGCCGCAACCTCTTTTGCATCAACCGCGTCGTCGGACTCGTCTGGCTCGGTCGCCCCTTCTTGCTCTTGCGCAGCGTCACGGCGCTGTGCCTCCTCAACACGAGCGTCGCCGACCTCGTTCAAGTCGGTGCGGCAACGCACTTTGCTCTACCTAAACTGCCGTGGTACAAGACGGTCCTCGGCGCGTCCGAAGTGACGTGGCTTGTCTACGTTCTCAACGATCTTCTGAGCTGCGCCACGCACCACTACACGTCGCTCTACGCGTTCAAGAGCTCCAACCTCGCATGGCTCGTTCTCATCTGCGTGGCATCCATCCAGCCACTGTCGCCGCTTGGTCAGCTGCAGCGGTCCTGCGACGCTCGCGACATGGACGCAGCGCTTGTCTGCACAAGTGGCTACGTCGCTATTGGCAGCTACGCACGCCTCCAAGTCACCGTCGGTATTGCGTGTGGCTGCGTCGTGATATCGTATGCCATCGAACGCTGGCGTGTGCCGCGCTTGTCGTCGGCGCTGCCAAAGCGCTCCTGCTCAATGCGCAGAGCTTGTACATGCTCAGCTGGACCCACTGGCGTCACGGCGACGCGTTCTTCCTCGACACGTCGTCTGGCATCATGGCCGGCTTGCTCTCGCTGCAGCACAAGAACACGTGGTACATTTTCGACACCAAGACGTGGCGCCTCCTCATGCTGCCGACTGCACCCGATTGCGGTCGGTTGAAACATGCGATTCCGCTCTCCAACCCTTGAAGTATCGCAAAGTTGAGGCAAGAGACAAGACTCGTGCGTTTTTGGTCGAGAGGAATTTCAGTATGAGGTTCTTCACACATGCAAAAGCGTGCTTCAGGCATATATCATTGCCTGCAAAGAGGTCGTCTCGTTCAGATTCCAACCCTACCCCTTACTAGCTCCCACAACAAGATATTATGTTGCATATCGATTAAAATGAACGCAATGTGGAATTGAAGCCGCCTTACTTGTACGCGAGCTCGGCAATCGACGAGCTCCAATCCGCCGCGTTCTCAAAGCCGTTGCGGCCAAAGTTGTAGTCTTGGATCGTGGCTTGGAGCTCGGCACGGGTCGTCATGACAAACGGGCCGTACTGCTCGATGGGCTCGTTGATGGGCTTGCCGCTGAGCACGACACACTGCATTTCGCCCGTCGTCTCGAGCGTGACGCCGTCTTCGTTGCCGTTGGCCGAGAGCAAAATGACCGAGTGCGGCTCGACGCGCGTGCCACCGATGAAGCCCTCGCCCGAGATGACGTATACGAACGCATTGTGGTCTTTCGGCAGCGCATGCGAGTGCGACGCGGCGCCTGAGAAGATGAAATGCACGTACGTGATCGGGACGTTGGTAAAGACACTGGCGGTCTCGCCCATGGCTTGGCCTGCGATCACGATCGCCTCGACGTTGCCTTTCTTGGCGCGCGGGAGACCCTTGGCCGGAATCTCCTGGTACTTGGGCTCGGTCATCTTGAGCGACTTGGGCAAATTGAGCCAGAGCTGGAGCCCAATCGCGGGCTTGTTGCGGCTCGCAGGCATCTCCGAGTGGACGATGCCGCGGCCTGGGCACATCCACTGGAGGTCACCAGGCGCGAGCTCGCCGCGGTGGCCGCAAAAGTCCTCGTGAAGCATCGTGCCGGGCGAGTGCGGCAAGAGATACGTGATGGTCATAAAGCCGCGGTGCGGGTGGTCGGGAAACCCGCCGGGGAGCTGCACGTGGAACTCGTCGAGCATCAAGAACGGGTCGAGGCGGCGCAGCATCGGGTGACCAATGGACCGGCGCACGGTCGCGCCGACACCTTCGCGCTGGGCCACCGAGACAAAGCTCTTGGAAATGGATCGGGACGTGAACATACTGGTCAATTGAAGAATGAGCTGGACAAATGACAAGCAAAACATGCCTGGAAGATGCTTCCACCGTCAACCAACGTCTGTGATTGGCTCCAATGGATGCCGCACCGGGCCGTGATTGGTCCTTCGCGCTGGGCCACAGAGACAAAGCTCTTGGAAATAGATCGGGACGTGAACATGCTGGTCAATTGAAGAATGACCTGGACGAATGACAAGCAAAATATGCCTGGAAGATGCTTCCACCGTCAACCAACGCCTGTGATTGGCTCCGATGGATGCCGCACCGTGCAGTGATTGGTGCATTTCAACTACAACGACGGAGGAAGTATTTTCCAGCCTCGGAGACAACATCTTCCTCGACTCAAGCGTTAGAAGACCTATACTACCACGAGATGGCGTGTTTTCATGCCGGCAAATTTGCATTGCCCTGAGCTATTCCCTGAGCATCCCATGCCGCTCTCCAAGCTGTATTGCACACAAAGCACCATGCAGGCCATTGCGAGTCCATGATGTTGCAGCGCCAAGCAGACGCAGATCTGATAGCCTCTAGGCTCTACGAAGAGCTAAGGATCGGTGTCTGCGAACGCAATATGTGGTCAAACTATGAGCAGCGTCCTTGTCCAGGCATCGCACGCTCGGGCGACGCACCTTTTCCAGAACTGCAGCGCCACGTGGCTGGCGCCAGTCAAAGTCCGAAAACAAAAATATTGATCCAATCGAACCTCGTCTAGGAACTATCCTAATTAGGCACTGGCACTCAAAGATATTCCAAGCGTAGGGCGCAAAACCCATTTGGTGCAATGGCAGCGACCGTGGACGCTCGGCGGCCTCTTCGCCTGCTCGTCCTGCTGCTTGTCGTGCTGCTCGCGGCTGTGTACGCCGGGCGCGACCTGTATGAGGTGCTCGGCATCTCGCGCGATGCATCGTCGCCCGAGATCAAGAAGGCCTTCCGGAAACTCTCGCTCAAGGTAGGCTTGCCCGGCATGGCCGAGGCGTCATGCGGCGTGCTTGTAGCTGCATCCTGATAAAAACCCTGGTGATGAAGACGCCGCCAAGAAATTTGCCGAAGTGGCCAGCGGTACGTCGGCGACTGCCATTCGTGGTCCGTAACAATTCTATAGCGTACGAGGTCTTGTCGGACACGGAGAAGCGCAAGAAGTACGACATGTACGGCGAAGACGGTCTCAAGGACAATGGCGGCGGCGGCGGTGGCGGCCATGATCCGTTTGACATTTTCTCGCAGTTTTTCGGCGGCGGCGGCCGCCAGCGCCAGCAGGAGCCGTCGCGCGGCAACGACGTCACGGTGCCGCTTCGCGTGTCGCTCGCCGACTTGTACAACGGCCGCAGCATTCCCGTGTCGATGCGGCGGAAGACCGTGTGTCAGCACTGCCACGGCAAAGGCGCAGCCCATGCCGACGACATCCACACGTGCCACGAGTGCGGCGGCCACGGTGTCAAGGTACAAGCGATCACAGGCTCCACGAACTCATAGTCTTGTAGCTCGAGACCCGGCGCGTCGGACCAGGCTTTATCCAGCAGTTCCAGACGACGTGCACCAAGTGCCATGGGAAAGGCAAGATTGTCACGAGCACGTGCCCCGTGTGCGGCGGCCACAAGACCAACTTTGCCGACGTTGAAGTCGACGTCGACGTCGAGAAGGGCATGCAGGACGGCCACGAGATTGAGTTTGAGCACTACGCCGACGAGTTTGCCGACCGCAGCGCCGGCCACGTCCGGTTCCGCATTGCGACCGTGCCCCACGAGCTCTTCTCGCGCGACGGCGACGACCTCTGGATGGAATTGAACATCTCGCTCAAGGAGGCGCTTATCGGCTTCAAGAAGAGTTTTGTGCACCTGGACGGTCGCCGCGTCGAAGTGACGCGGTCGTCGATCACGGAGCCGAGTCAAGTGATTTCGCTTCCGAGCGAAGGCATGCCCAAGTACCAGTACGCGTCCGAGCGAGGTAGTGTCGAGGTCGATGTCCTCTATGTCTGACTGCAGCTCTTCTGGCATGTAGGACAACTGCACGTCAAGATCAACGTGCTGTTCCCGACGAGCTTGACGGCCGACCAAAAGCAAGGCTTTCGCGACCTCTTTGCCATGTAGAGATCGCATCGGCGCCTTGAAGTAATAGAGCAGGGTCGTCATATAAAGTTGTTGGATCTCCTACATCTCTCGCCTAACCGAGCCTGGAAAGGTGCTGCGTCATTACATCGATGCGACCAGCCACCTGGAACCAGACTCAAAGTCTCTTGTCGTAGTGTCGTCGCCTCTTTAATGGTTATGTACAGCAGGCTACGCGACGCGTTTCCGCGGGCTCTTGCTCGGTTCGGTGTACTGGATGACGACGGGCACGATTTCGCAGTTGTCTAACCGATACTCGGTCTGCTCGAGCACACGCAAGCACGCGCCAATGAATCCGACGTGCGACGTGATCGCAATAAACGTCTCGGGCACGTTCTCGTACACGTGCTTGAGAAACTGCACGGCGCGGGCTTGGATCTCTTCGAGAGACTCGCGCTTATCGGGCTGCCAGAGGCCATCGTCGTTCTCGGCAATGTCGGAAAAGTCGACCATCGGAAAGAGCGCGGCCATCTCGGTGATCGGGCTCCGCTTATCGCACGTGTGCACACCGATGGTCTCGCGGCAGAGCTCCATTGCGACAAACGGGACCTTGCCAATCTCGGTCGCAAACACGGTCGTGCCTGTCTGCAGCGTGCGGCGCAGCGGCGACAAGATGATCTTCTCGAGCGGCAAGCCCATCTGGAGCTCGTACTTCATGCGGGCGGCGGCGCTCGCGGCCGCGGCCTCGCCTTTCGCCGTCAGACGCGCATCAAGAAACTCGTTGGTGATGGCGACATCGCGGAACCACACCTCGGGCCCGAGGCGTATCTTGGCTGCGTTGTGCTCGCCCTCGGCGTGGCGCAAGAAGTAGAGCACCTTGGTGTTGGGGCGGTTGGCCCGGCGGACGGCCTTGGCGAAGGCTCGCCAGTCGGTCTCGGCGCTGGCAAAGTGCTCGAAGATGGCGTCGTGGTCGGGCGCTGCGTGGTAGGCGAAGTGACCTGGCACGACGTGGAAGCCGCCGTGGAGGGTCGCGTACACCGGGTCGTCGTACACCAAGTCGTCCATGGCAAAAGCCAGAATCTCCGTCGCAATCGGGCGACCGAACAAATGTAACTGGCTAAAAACGTTCCGAAGCGACCAATCAAACGCCTCAACGGCGCAAAAGATCGCGCCCATTTTGATTTGCACGTCATGTTGGGCGGCGTTGGGCTATTTCTTTGGCTAGTCATCGACGTGCAAGGGAATAAATGATTGTTGTCGACATGTGGCCAAGGACGATGGCTGCACCGCCTCGAGCTATACAAAAATCAAGTGCTCAGTCTCCAAGTGGCAACTTTATCGTGGGTTGTCGTCGGACTCGAACTCATTGCAGATTTTGATTCTGCAGAGCGTTCATGGTTTGAATTGTATGCGCAAAGTACAGGTAAAGGGGCATGAAGCTTGTGCAGGCTCAGGCTGGACATCGTGCGAGCACTAGTCGAGCAAGCTGTCGACTCGAATGATCTCGCGCGCCCCCAGAGCTGTGCTGCTGGACAAAAGGAGGCTGCATCATGGCGTTGCCAACAGGGTTGACGCAATCTTTGCGTCAGCGCGTAATGCTGACGTGGCAAGTCAAAGTCGGCACGTGTCGGTCGTGTGGTGTGTTGCCTTCACCGCAAAGCCGGCATCGACCTCTCGTCAAACGTGTACTAGTATCACGCTAACGAAGGCGTCGCATCCACGATCGTATTACATATGCTTTGAACTAACTATTTGTGTGCATCGCTTGGTCGATGCTACTTGCGCAGAGCTCTGCAAGAGAGAACCAGCACGAGCAGCATCGCCAAGAGCGACGAGAGCTCCATCATGGGTTCCGCGGGCGGCAGCTGCTTGGCGACGACGGACGGTGCAAACAACGTGCGCTGGACCACGGTCGGGATCGTCTCGCAGTTCTTTGGCTTGTAGTTGGGGTACCGCAGAAGCACCATGCAGTTTTGGATGAACCCGGCGTGGGACACGACGGCAATGTACTTGTCGGGGATGCGCGTGAAGACGTCGTCCAAGAACGCATGGCAGCGCGCTTGGATCTCCGCGTCTGTCTCGCGATGGGTAGGCGACCATAGCGTGTCCTCTTCGTCTGCAATGAGGCTCCAGTTGACTTTGGGAAAGGCTTTGGCTAGGTATGACCGCGGACTGCGCTTGTCGCACGTGTGCACGCCGAGCGTCTCGCGGCAGTTCTCGATCGCGACGATGGGCACCGGCGGAACGCTCGAGTCGTTGAGGCGAAAGAGCTCGTGCGCCGTCTGCAGCGTCCGTGTGAGCGGCGACACGATGATCTTGTCCAGCGGCAGCCCGAGATGGCGTTCGTAGAGCATGTGCGTTGACCGGTTCCGGGCGTCGGCAAGGCCGGCGTCGTTGAGCGCAGCGTCCAAATACTCGTCCGAGAGTGAGATGGTCGCGTCCCACGTCGGCGTGCCGTAGAAGCGCTCGGCGGCATTGTGGTGGCCCTCGGCGTGGCGGACCCAGTAGAGCACCTTGACGTTCTGCATCTGCACGAGCGGCAGCTTGGTGAGCGCGTGCCAGGACGGCGTCTCGCGCTCGTAATGGTCAAAGACACCGTGGTGGGGCGTCGCGTCGTAGGCGAAGAGGCGTGGAATGCTCTCGAAGACGACGCGTGGCAGCTTCGTATCTACTTGCTTGTCCATGCTCCGACCAAAACTCAACTGAGCTTCGCCGGCTAAATTTAATACCATCGACGCGTCGGTTTTGTGGCCCCGTGGTATTTTATGATGTGCAAACGACCGCATCGCGCTTGTTTATGCGAATTAAATGATGGATACGTCGGAATAAAAATATACCGTCTATTTTGAGATTTCGACCCAGTGGAGCGCCTTTGCTGGCAAGCTCCCAGCGCTCCTATTCTTGTCAGGCGGTGTATTACCGGGATTACCACTATGGGTTTTTCTTTTTCTATGTGGTCCATCGTCAAGCTACTTGATCGACCAGCAGCGTCCGCGGTCGTGAGCCAGACCCGTGTTGCGGTAGTTCCACTTGGATGCGACCGTGGGCCGACCGT
>NW_012156396.1:206013-219037 GCF_000151545.1 Saprolegnia parasitica CBS 223.65 | reverse complement strand
GCTTCGTCTGATGGCGCGGCTCGCAGCAGGCGAAGGCGTCGACTGACGAGGCCTCCTTCTGCCGCGGCCTGGATGACCGACGGCCGCGCCTCTGAGGACGCGGCCACTCGTCGTTTGGTTTCGCTTGCGGACCGGTTGGAAAAACGCAGAAATCCCAGCGCTCCTATTCCAAGTGCGTTGGTAGACCACGGCATGGGCCATCGCTTCTCTAGCTATGTAGGACGCTTCCTGCAACACGCAGTGACCTCTTCCTACGCCGCCGTCGTGGCTTGTGGTCGCGATGTGCGACGTGGTCAGCAGCTGGGTGGAGCGAGATTCGCAGGATCCCAGCTCAGGATCCCGAGAATGCACCGCCAACGTCGGGCACAACCAGGCACATTCAAATGGTCTAGAGATACGGTTGAGGCAGTCTAGAGACACGGCTGATGCAGTTATCTGTCGTCGTTAGCTTGACTACCTTTCCAGGGCTGCTCTTACATACTGTTACGACACGACTATTCTACATAGCTTTTTGACGGCACGATGAAGATGCCTGCCTTGGGTAAACGGACAACAACTAGGTATTTTATCCGACTTCGCTCTGGGCTGCGACTTGGTGCTATCGTGAACGTCCACTTGAACTGCCTTCAACCCTGTGTTTCACTGTCAACGCCACAAAAACACGACGCGTCTTAGCACTGGTTGGTCTCACGCAGCCACGCGATCGTCTTGGCGACGCTCTCGGCCAACGGCATTTGCTTGTACCCGAGCTCGTCGTCCGCTTTGGTCGTCTCGATGTGCGCGTGCAAGCACACCAAGAGCGCGCCCTCGTACGTGATGTCGGGCTCCCGGCCCGTAAAGTACGCCACCGCTTCGTTCACGCGGCCGACTAAACGCAGCACAAAGGCCGGGAGCGGCTGGCGCGTCTCAACCTTGCCCAGTTGCGTCGCTGCTACCTGGATCAGCTCCAAAAACGACGCATCGGGACCTTTGAGAAGGTAGTTGTGGCCGACTTGGCCTCGGTCGGCTGCCGCCACTATCGCGTCGGCCACATACGGTGCGTAGCAGAAGGAGCCCGTGCCGGGCGGGATACCCGTCAGCTCGTCACGCGCCACCATTTTGAAGATGCGCGCCCAGTTGCTTGGGTCGTGCGCCCCGAGGATGTGCGCCGGGTTGATGATGACGGCGGCAAGCCCCTGCGCGATCGCCGCCCGCACTTCGACCTCGGCCGCGGCCTTGGACCGCGAATAGTTGATGGGCGCAATGTTTCCTTCCTGCGGTGTTGCTTCGTTGATTGTATCGCCGCGGTAGCCGTACGCGGCGACGGAGCTTACAAAGACGAAGCGCTTGGCATGCTGCTGCAAGGCAGCTTCGCACATGGCCTTGGTACCAACGACGTTGTCGCGCCACTGCTCAGCATGCCTGGCGCGCCACAACGTCGTGTTGGCAGCGACGTGGAAGACGGCGTCGACCTCGTTCGGCAATATCGCTGCGATCGAAGCGGGGTCTTGGAGGTCGGCGACAACGCACTGAACGCCGAGATCCAATAGCACTTTGACGTTGGAGCCCGGTCGGTGCATGGCAACGATGCGCCAGCCATTGCGCTGGAGCGACTCGACGAGGTGCCGCCCAAGGAAGCCCGTCGCGCCGGTGACAAAGGCCGTCCGCGCCTTTCTGTTGGTCGTCGTCATATCGGATGCTTCAGCAAAATGATGTGGGTCATCGGCCTGTGGGACAAACGACTGGGATTTACTTTACGCTGTGGGCTCTGTTTTGGGAATCCCAAAATTCAGGTTTGCCCCAACGTGGGACAAACCATGCTGCTTGTCATGTGCCTGCATCTTGATAGCAGCGCGCAATTTCGAAATTGGCGCAAGTCATTGGGCCAACCTTCGGCGAACCGACGAACACAAATGTAAAAGGACTGTTTCCAAGAAATGGAAGAGGTTTTCCGCACAAGTCCGAGCAGTCTAGAAGACCGGTTTCAAGTTCACACACGCTACACGATCCAAGATCCAGGCGCAGAGCAAACAAGCTCAAGCCATTTCCAAATTGATTGTATCAGTCAAATAGCTAACCCGCCTCGCCCATCACTGGCATGACGAACACCAACACGGTTGTTGCCCCCAAGGAGTTCGGTCTTGATTGAGGAAACCATTTTTCGCGCGTAAAAACCAATTTTTAGGCGTAAAAATCAATGGGCGTAAAAACGAACAATTGGTGATGAATTTCGCACGCGATGTAATATTTTACTAGAAATGGAATGTGCAATTCCTAGAATGGCCGTGTGCGTCCCTGTGGTATCGTTCATACCAGTGATAACGCCTAATTTGATTGCGCGCTCAAAACAGTCCATGCATATCTGGTCGTTGCATCCCCATTCATCAGCACCAACCGAGCACGTACTTCGCAACGTTTATCGGGTTGGGCAAGCTCGAACATGATCCATAAAGCTCAATTGGGACTCGATAGGGCGGAGCTACCGAAGTTGTCTTTAAAGTATATTATGGATGCACCATACGTCTATAAAATGCTTTACGTTTGCGTCACCACGTGCGCAACGTTGGGGCTGTACGCCGTCGCCTCAGTCGTGTCGACGAGCGTGCCCGATGTCAAGTGCACGAGGATACCAGGCGTGTTGCGGCGCTCGACAAAGAACTCACCGTGAATCTGTTGGACCAAATGGGTCGAATTGGACTTGGTCGCACACACGTGGGCTGGCTTTTCGTCGACCTCGGACATGGTCAAGGACTCGGTCTCGGCGAGAAACTGTTGGCGGAACCGCTCCAGATCGAATGCGACATCAAGCTTTTGCATGCCTAGCCGCCACAAGTGCTGCCTCGTGACAACGATGGAATCCGCCGTCTAGTAGTACCTTTGCCATAATGGTCCAAGAGGCGCTCGGCGAGAAGCGCTTTGGCGGCCGGTGCATCGTCGCGCGGGGATGCGACAGGCTTGACAACTTCAATGGCAAACCACTTGCCGAGGCGGTGCGATCGGCTAAAGCTTTCGCGAGCCCACCACGCCGTCTGCATCTATTAAAGCATGAGAGCCTACGGGGCATATCCGTTGCACCACCTGACGCTGGAGCTGCTTGAGTGACGTCGCCGATGCACAGACCTTGGTCGTGACGCTCTTGGCGACAATCACCGGCGCCTCCGAGATCTGCGTCTCGAGCGCGACGGCGACGCGGAAGATACGCCGCTCGCCACGGTGGCAGTGACGCTCGGCGACGTTAGCGTCCCACTTCATGACACACGACACGGTGCGTGCCTCGGGATCAATCTGCGACGGGCTGCGAAAGTCGAGTGCTTGCCATTGGCTGGCGTCATCCATGGCGCCAGGAGACATGCTCGCATCCTACATGTCAATCGTCACACTTGCGCCGACAGGATGACAAGACCTCGGCGCCGTATTTGTGAAAGAACCCGCCGAGCGTGGCCGAGCCGAGAGCAGACGCCGCAGCGTACTCTGTGCGCGGCGCTTTGGTCCGCGTGCGCTCGCTGCAGATGCGAACGTGGGGAATGCCAAGGAGGCAAAAGTGCTGGTGGTCGGCTTGCACGGCCCGGACGACGATGCGACGCGCCTGGCCTTGCTTGAGCCGCAGCGTCCCGTCTTCTTTGACCGTCACGGGTTCGTAGATGCCGTCGGCGCTGCGCTCTTCGACGTCGATTGAGATGAACACGTCGAGCTTGGCAGCGATCGGAACGGTGCGGCGGCGTCGAGGCTTATTGAGCGCTTCCGCCGACGCTTCGTCGGGCGTTGCGTCGAGGACCGACTGGTGCAGTCGGGCAATGTACATGGTCTTGTCCGTGAGCGAGATTGGCACCATGTCGCCCCAGCCCCACACATCAATGAGGACGCTGGCCGAGGAAAGCACGTCTTCAAGCGCCTTGCCGTCGGGGCAGTCGACTTGCGTCGTGAACGCATGGTCCAGGTTGAAGACACCCGACCCCGTCCGCATTGCTTTCGGCGACGAACTACACAGCGTTGATACACTCGCAGGAAGTGCTCGAGTACCTGCTGCCATGCTGGTTCCACAGCCGATAGGTCGCGTAGACGCCATCGGAAGCCACGACGCCCGATACAAAAGTGATGTCTTGGAGGTGAACCTTGATGTCGAGAGTCGTTGTCGCTGCCGTTTTCAACAGGCCGCTGGCCACTCGGTCTTTGCTCAGTTCGTAGAGAAGGTCCACCGCAATCGAAGCAACGTGGGCGCCCTCCGAGTTGTACACGGCGATCGTCCGTGCCATGCCCTTGAGCATCTTGGTGTGTGCGCTCGTGAGGCCTTTCGAGACGCCGTACCCGAGAAAGACCCGCGCGTGGCCCAGGAGCCGGACACCCGACGCCGGCCGAGACTCGGCAAACGGATCGGGCTTTTCAATCGATGCCTCTTTTGGGAGTGGCAGCGCCTTCAGCTGGCATTCGGGCAAAGGCGCCACAAGACCGTCAAAGAGGCTTGCGTCTGTGATCGCCGTGTCGCCGAGGGCACGTTGCTCGAGCAGCATGGCTCTCGCGTCAAAGGTGGCCGCATCCCACGTCACCTCGGTGGGCTTGCCATCCGAAGAGACGATCCGAATGGCATTAGCTGCCTCGACGTCCACGCGATACGCCAAATTCAGCTCTTCGCAGAGCTGATTGGCGCGCGCCGCTTGCAGCTGTAGCGTCAAGAGCTCGTCGACATGCTCTTCGCCCGACTTTGCAGGCGCTTCGACGTCCTCCTCGTCCTCGTTGGTCACGTCGACCTCGATGCATTCTTCCGGGCCGCTCAAATCAATTTGGTTGTCCTTCTCGGGCGACCGCGGGCTACGCCGAAAGACAGCTTCTAACGGCACTGCACAAACAGCCTCAGCACGTTATACACGGCGCGTGAGAAAAGAAAACGTACCATGGATGCGGTACTCGTGGGTGCGGCCAAAGTGGACGCGATCGCGGTGCTTGAGCGGCGTAAAGCTCGAGATGCGGTCTCCTAGAATTCCCACCGCATCAGCACCAACGAGTGACACGGCGAAGCTACCGTTGACAAAGACGTCGGCCGATGGATGCGGCTCGATCGTTAGGAACCCGTTGTCGTTGAGGAGCTTGGCGTGAAGCGGGAGGAGCTGGTTGGCATCGACTTCCAATTTCAAGGGTGAGATCGGCCACGTTGTCGCGTCGTCGGGACTCTACGTGATACAAGCTGCGTGGAGGTTTGTCGCCGCCATGATGGACACGTACGCCGTGACCAAGAAACACGGGTGCGATTTCCTGCCATGTCTCGGGCGTAGTCGGCGGCTCGCTTCCGAGCAGCGTCAACCCAGGAAAGAGCGTGCACGCCAACGGTTCGTTCTCCGCGAGGTCTTCTTGGAGGTTGATCAAGCTCGGGTGCTGGCCTTGCAGCACGATCTTTTGCGTATCGTGGAGGGACTTTTGGAGTTGCAACAACATGCCTTCGCGTTCGGCAAGCGACGCAAAGAGGCCCGCACTCGCCTCGGAGCTGCGGCGGCGCGGTAGCTTCTCGAGTTGTGCACGAAGGTCCGCAATCTCTTGTCGGAGCTGGCGAATGATCGCCGCGTTCTTGTCTTCGTTGACAACGACGCGGTTGATGATCTTCTTGGCCGACTCGGCGTACCGTAGCGTGCTCAGCGTCTCTTCGTAGTTGTCGGAGGACGGGCTAACCATGGCCAGCATCGTCGTCTGTGCGCGTTGCGTGAGCTTCGCTCCTCTGTCATGTGACGACGCACCTTGGCGTTGCCACCGAGAGACTCTTTGAGGAGCCACGTGAGCGTGCTGTCGCGGTACGGGATGCGCTCGTTCGAACTTAGAGACGAAATGACGCGCCCGAGCGTCGAGAGGCTGCGGTTGATCATCGACGCTTCTTTCAACCGCTCGCCAGACGTCCCGGACGTATCGCTGCGCTCCGAGCCCGCCAAGTCAACGAGACATATCTTGGATGTCTACAGCCATCGATAAGATACCCTTTTCAAGCGCAAAACCAGACCTTGTCGTGACCACAGAGCGTGATCGGGTCGACACGCGTCTAAAGAAAAATGGATTGAGCTCGACGCACTAGATACGGGCAATTGACTTGGGTAAAAAGGATGGTAAAGATCGCGTGCGACCGCGACGACGTTGGGTTCATGAGCGTCGCAGCCACGGTGCGCAGCTTCTGGCCGACGAGCAGCTCGTCTTCGATCTACGACACAGGATGAGAACGACATCTCGAGAGGCAACCGCGTGTACCTCGGCGTACGAGCCCACAGAGCGTGTTGTGAGGCCTTCCACAAACGGACCGTGCACCGGGTGCTCACGAATCTTGAGCGGCCGGGCGTCGTCCGTGTACGAGGTCGGCGACGTCGGCTGCGAGCGTGCACGCGCGTCGTCCAAGAGGTCCTTGACCTTTTCCTTGTAAATCTCGCAATAGTTGACCTGCCAGAGATGAATGTAATATCGCTCTTGCATGTTCTGCATCGTCTTCTTACCTGGACCGAGTAGATGGTCTTTTCCGTCGTGTTGTTTTCGACCTCCTTGGTGCGCCGAGCTTCAATCTGCTCAAAGAGCGCTTCGCAGATACGCGGGATCAAGCCTTTGCCGTGCTCCGACTTGTCGCCAACCATGGTGTACGTCTTGCCACTGCCCGTCTACCGGATGACATGCAGATGTGTGGTCTCTCATTACGAGCAAGAGACATGGTGTACCTGGCCATAGGCGAAGACGCTGCAATTGAAGCCGCTGAATGCATTCTCAATGAGGTCCCTGCCCACCTCGCGGAAGATGGCGGCTTGGACAGCCTCCTTCTCGGGCGCGTCGCCAAAGCACCGGTCAAACTGGAACACGCGCGGTGGCAGAAGCTCGGCCAGCGGGTTGTCGTGGCGGCCGGCGCGCAGCTGGACCGAGCTGCCCTTGAGCGCCACGATGGGCGTCTGGCCGCTCGCGCGCTCCTTCTCGCTCATCGGGCGCACGCGGACCACGACGCGGGTCGCGCAGGTCGACGACGCCTCCATCCTCGTCGGCAACAGATGGGTTTTACGCCATCATCATCCTTTTTCTTTTTATTATTATTATAGCTCGCTATTTTCGCCATGTGGGACGACATACAAAGGCCAAGTGGTGACGAAACGGCTGGCGCGTCAAGGGCTTTCAGTATCCATTGTCACAGGTTATCCATTGCTACAAACTTATAAACTTAGTTCTTGAGCTTGTCTAATAAAAACAAAAATATCGAATCTGGAGATGGATACGTTTCAACGGTAGTATCGACATCGTACAGCATTTGCGGGACCATGGACGGGGAAGCGCCGGCGCCCAGCGCGCAGGCGACTGAGACGCCGCCGCCCAAGAAGCGAGCGGCTAAAAAAACAGCAGTGGCTAAACCAAAGACAAAGAAGCCCAAGGCCGCGACAACCGAGACCCTAACTGCAGCGACAACCGATGCGACTAGCAATGAAGGAGCGACTGTCGCCGTGGATGGGTCAGCAGAGCCCAAGCCAGTGGCGTCGTCCGAGAGCCCGGCCAAAAAGAAAAAGAAGAAGGCGGCGAAGAGCGTCAAGGCGACCAAGTCTGCGCCAGTGACGCAAGAGGCAGCAGATGCCAAGCCGGCCGACCCTACGACGGCGTCGAGCGCAGAATCCCTCGCGTCCGAAAACCCAAGCCCCAGAATCGGAGTAGACACGACTGTCCTGCTACCACCCACGTCCGAGATTGCAACCAGCCCGAACGAAACGCTGTTGGCGCAACCCGACGTTGTTGCCAGTGAGGAGCCTGACTCGCTACATCCATCTGTGACGAAGGGGCTGCCTGCGTCGGGCGCAGTAGAGTCAAACTATGACGTGGCGCTCGCACCTGGCACCATTTCGAACAAAGTCTCAGGTGGCGATCTTGCAAAGCCACCGGGTGAGCCCGAGCCCGAGGAAAAGGAGCCCTCGGATAGCACCCCGCTATTGCCCACCGAATCGCCTACCATCAATGCACCGGACGACGACGTCGCCGACACAGAGCAAAGTGCTCTATCTACCCAACCTCGATCGCTCCGACTCCAGCCCCGACCTTCCAGCGATGGTACGAGTCCACACCACCACTGTCGTTCTCGCCTATGAGCTGAAACTCTAGCAAAAGGGCCAGCCTCTGCATCGACATCGTTTCACATCGCAGCGTCTGACATTGAAAACGACACAACACCAATGCCGTTGCCTCGGCCAGGCCCATACCTCGCCGTCGATCTCTTGGACGGCAGCGCACGCGTGCTTGAAAACAGCGGCCCAGTGCGCGTCTTTGTCGAAGGACTCACCACGGGAATGTTCCTCCCTCTTCGACGTTCCCATGGGCATCGCTTCGACGCCAGCGACGATCAGGTAGTGCAGGCGTATACATCCTTCAACGTATGACTTTACGTTGCTTGTATTTTTCAGGCCCGGCTTTTACCCCGCGACCAAGACGACGACGACGAGAACGAAGACGAGCACGCGTGTAATGATCCCAACGCGCTCTTTGAGGCAGCCGTGGCCAACTTGAAGGCGGCGGAGCATATCATTTACGTGCTTGTTCAAGGCCTCCTTGGCGGCGCAGGTCTCTGGTACGTCGTGAGCGTCCACGACGTCGCTGCCATTTGCGCACTGGGCTCGACGGTCAACGAAGCTCGGCGCCTCTTCTTCGTCGCCTCCAGATATCCTTTGGACGACATTGGCTCTGTTTTATATGACTCTTTTGTGCAATGTACCTTGACAGCTACCACTGTAAGCTTGATTGGAGCGATGCAAAAAGCGTCTGCCTTCTTGGCCGAGACGCCGCGCTTCTCGTGGAGCTGGCAAGTGGTCTTGGTACCCACCTGCAATCCTTTCGTTTTGTTTATCGACGCCGGGTGTAGCTCGGCGGTATGCTTGTCTGCTACAGTCTGGCCATGGTGCTCGTCGTGGCAGCGTCGCCTCTCATCGCACAAGTCTCGGTCGCGGCAAATGCAACTTGGTAGGACGCAAGTGCTCGGATTGGCTATAAGACTACGGTGTCCTAGGTGCTCCACAACCCCTGACGTGAGCCTACGCGGACGGCTCGTGGCTTGGAACGATATTGCGATGGCGTACGTCGCATGCATTCTATCTGCGTGGCTCTTTATCTGTCTGGTACCAACCTCCCCGCCTGCTTCGACGTCGCACAAACTATGGTAGTAGGAATTTGCCGTCGCCAGGCTCCACGAGCGACGCAGGCTCGAGCGAGCGCATGCGCTGCAGCTCCAAGCTAAAGAGGCCACGTACACACTATATGTTGTTTTGCGTCGTTGAGTTGCGTGTGTAGCATTCAAGAGCTCACAGGCAGCAACATTGACGGGCTCTCGGATCTGGACCTCGCCCGATTGCTTGGCCTTCATCGGGTAAACCTCGCGTGTCCCATTCAGCCACCAAGTCACCATTTGATATAGACACAAATCGAAAATATTCAACAAATGCTCGCCATCCGAGCGTCGTAGCCACTTTCAACTAGCATTCGAATGGTTGACTCGTCTTCCTCTTCGACGGTTTAGAGTCCGAGAGACAACTTGTTGACAGTACTAGTATTAGGAACCGTACAGACACGACAGGCAGGCAGAGTCTGATGCTTGTCGCGCTACGTACAAATAGGGGGACATGTCGTCGATCAGCACTGTGTACGAGCACGTTGATACCTCGCTATGTGTATCACGGATGGTGGCGCATCGGATTCTACGATAAACCGTCGGCAAGACCGCACAGCAAAGGGGGTATACGGCGCTCGCCCTTCCGCCAATGTCCCACCTCTCGGCTTATTGCAACATCGGGAACTAATGCTGAAGATCACAGAATTGCGGTCAATTGGGCGTGACGAAAGAAAGGCGCATTGAGACCGAGCTTTTAGCCAAAATTGAATTTCTCTGCTCGCACAAACACATGTGTTGCGCCTTTATCTCTCCTCGTCGTCGTCGTCGTCGACTTCGTCATGGTCGCTGTCGACATTGTCGTCGAGAGACAAGAGGTACTGCACGACGTTGCCGTAGCCGTACTCGTCGGCTTGCTCGAGCGCGGCTTCGGTAAAGCCTTCGCTGCGGTTTTCGACGAGCCACATGCACGTCGCAAGGTATCCGTTGCCGGCGGCGCGGTCAATCGCATGGTACGTACACCCTAGTGCCACGCCATTCGCCACCATGTTCAATGTATGTGCATCAACGAACCTTCGCTGCGGTGCGCGTGCAGAAACTGGACGACTTCCAAGTGGCCGTTGCGCGCGGCCTTGTCCATGGCGTTGGTTGTACAGCCCTCGAGACGGTTCCAGTGCAGCCATTCCACGACCTGATCAACATCGTATCGACGTGATATGTCAAACACATGCGGCGTACCTCGAGATGACCGTTTTCGGCTGCCCCGTCCATGGCATGGGTCGTGCAGCCCTCGCGCCGTTGTTCGTGGAGCCACTGAACGACCTCGAGGTGGCCCTTCATCGCCGCCGAATCCATGGCTTCCGTTGTGCAGCCTTCCGGTCGGTTCTCATGCAGCCATCGCACAACGTCGAGATGGCCTTGCTCCGCCGCCGCGTCCATCGCATACGTGGTGCACGGCGCGCCCATATGAAAGTGCAGCCAATGGACGACCTCCAAGTGACCGTTGGCCGCCGCCTTGTCGATGGCTTCGGTCGAGCACCCTTCGGTCCGGTGCGTGTGCAGAAACTGAACGACGGCCAAGTGGCCGTTTTCAGCGGCGCCGTCAATGGCGAGCGTCGTGCAGCCCTCGGCGCGATGAAAGTGCAAGAATTGAACGACGTCCAGATGACCGCGACGCGCAGCGTGGTCCATCGCGTCGGAGCTGCAGCCTTCACGGCGGTGCGTTTGGAGGTACTCAACGAGCTACGACACAGAGTGAGATGCGAGGACGACACTGACGATCTGATCGACCTCGAGACGACCGGCCTCGGCTGCCAAGTCCATCGCCCACGTCGTGCAGCCCTCGGAGCGATGTGCCTCGAGCCACTGAAAGACGTTGAAATGACCGTTCCCGATCGCCTTGTCCATGGCATAAGTCGTGCACGGATATCCCATCTCGGTAAGCCACACGACCACGTCCAGGTGGCCGTGCGACGCGGCGAGGTCGAGTGGCCGCAGCTCCAAGTCGGACTCGAGCACGTCATTTTCAAGGTGGGATCGGTCAAACGACTCTTCGTCAATGAATTCCAGATCGGGAATTTGAGGCATGTCGGTGATAAAGGCGTCGTCAAAGGGCTCGTACTCTTCGTCGCCGCCAAAGAGGTCATCGAGCACCTTGGTCTTCTCGGACGCGGCGGCAGATGCGGCAACAGACGCGAGGCGCGACTTGTTCTCGGACGCGTGCATGTGTAGCCACTGGACTACGGGAAGGTGACCGTACTCGGCTGCCCAGTTCATCGCCATGTCGGTCCACCCGTTCTCCGTGTGTTCATGGAGGTACTGGATCATGGCCAATTGCCCGTGGCGCGCCGCACTGTCCATTGCATGGATTGTGCAGCCTTCGCTCCGGTTCGCCAGTAGCCACTCGACAGTCTCCAAATGACCACCGGACGCTGCATTGTCGATCGCGCTCGGACTGCAGCCTTCGTCGCGGTGATTATGGAGCCACTGCACGATCTCGAGGCGACCGTGATTGGCGGCCCAGTCCATCGCGCGGTACGTACAGCCGCGGTCATGGTTGTTGTGGAGCCACTTGAGCAACTCCATGTGGCCATTGCAAGCGGCCCAGTCCATCGCATTCGTCGTGCAAGCGAGCTCGAGCCCTTCCTTCATGCGCGTCTGGAGGATGTAGAGATGGCCGTTGTACGCCGCGTGGTCGGCGCTGCGCCAGTGCTTAAAGGCGAGGCCGTCGTTGAAGGCGTTGATGAGCAGGTACAGCCCGTGGTCCAAGAGCACATCCAGGACACGGCTCGTCGGCATCCTTGCGCTTGTATCAAAGGTTGTTTGTTGATGAGGTTGGCTGGCCATGACACGACCTTCATTCTCGAATTCGACTCTCCCATCTTTAATATAAATATTCAATGTGAGAGGTTATGTCGCTGGCGCCGAAATCCGATTTGATCCCAAGCAGCCACCTGCCAACGCCGGTGATTTCGATTGCTTGGACATTGCTTCGAGTCGGATAGCCCGCTTCGTCCTATATTTCAATTTCATACGATGCTCAGTTGCTGTAGAAGGTATCTAGGGCCATTTTCGATATTTGTCGTTCTGGTCATTTCTACATTTGCCGACCGACGTCACTTCGGGTTGTGTCACTTTACACGAATGGTGTCCTTGGTTGTCGTTGAACATGGGTCCTTTGTGTGGAAATACACATTCTTACGGTGTTAGTATTTCGAGCGAATATACAAGCGTCGAAACACACGGTAGCTTGACGTTGGGGCTTTCTTTGGCTCGAGTGGCACGTCGCTGAGATGTTCCTCCTGGTTGCTTAGCGACGCCGTCTCGGCCTTCTCGTTCTGGCTCAACCACGCTAGGAACTCGTCGTTCGGAGCCGAAGGGAGTGGTTTGATCGATGCTCGACGCGTGTTGAGCCACGCCATGTAGCTTTCAATGTACTGCAAGACGTCGTCGCTGGTTTCGGGTGCCGTCGCCGGGTCCTCGATGGACGCTCTTGCGGTCGTCGATTGCTTTCGCGACGTATACGACGCAGTCGTCTTGATTGGAACGTTGGGGCAGTTCTAGAACGTCATCCTCCTGGTTCCCGGCAAGCGCATCTTCCGAGTCGTCGATCTCGCCCACTTCAAAAGAATCTGACGAGCGACCGACGCCATTGCTTTGGAGCAGCGATACGCGGGCGACAAAGTGGTCAGGGGTCTCGGCGGCATTGGCCGTGTGGCGTGCGGTCGACGCCCAAGCGAAGGCAGCGGCGATGGCCCACCGGACGTACGATAGCACCGCGGCGAGGTACAGCGCAACGGACGACGTGTTCATGTAGCGAGATGATGCAAAGTATCTTTTCTCCGTCTACCATGACGTGGCAGATACTACGCTTTAAAATTAGCACCGTCAAAACCGGTTGACGTCGGCCAATAGCGTCGCCAACTGCCGGCGCATCTTCTTGATTGCAGGCCAACGCCCTCG
>NW_012156396.1:174275-205913 GCF_000151545.1 Saprolegnia parasitica CBS 223.65 | reverse complement strand
TCCCACCGAGGACCCCACGGATGACTGACCCATCGGAGGACCCCACCGACGACCCCACGGATGATGACCCATCCGGAGGACCCCTCCCGAGGACCCCTCCTGAGGACCCAACCTATGGCCGTCCCCGAGCCCATCGGTCAATCCCACACCAAGCCCGTCGAATGGAAGCATTCCAACGAACCCGCCCAACACGGACTGTGTCAAGATCAGTGTCGTGGGCGATGCAACGTACTGCATTCCGGGCCCGATCTGTGTCGGCGCGCACGACTACCCTGCGGGTAAGAATTGCCCCAAGAAGGGCGACGTCGCTGGCCAAGACTGCGTCGGCGGTATTCCGAGCTACTCGAACGGCCAGTGCGTCTTGACGACCGATGCCGTGTGCCAGCAAATGAATGACGGTGTGTGGGGGTGCATGCTCCCGGAGGCCGCGCCGATGGCGCCCACCAGCAACTCGTCCACGACAGTCAAGATGGCGGTCGCTGCATCAACGGATCTGTCGCCGCCCGACTACACGGGGTATTTTGTCGCGGGCGGCACTGTCGCCGCGGTCGCGGCCGTCGCCATGGCCGTGCTTATTGTCAAAAAGGTGCGCAAACAAACAGCTACAAGGACGGGTGTCCGATGGAGATCCAGCACAACGCCGAGACACCGGTGCTTTGAGCGTCGTCGAGTGCTGTCACTATTTGCTAATACGTAATTTCCGCTTCTCAATGTACACTTGATACAGTAGTTTGCATCTTCAACTCCTCATACTAGCGGAGGAAAGAAAGCTCCCGACGTTGGACCCCATCATCTCGTCGCTCCAGCCACTCGGGCGTCCATCCATGCTGCGAAATGGCGTCATTGCTCCGATGACGCTACCCCATCAACTCGGCAATGGCACTCTTGGGTGGCCGTCACGGCCACCAGTTTCACCCGAGCCACTGTCAAAATCTGCATTCTGCTCTTGGCGCTCGGATGACACTATCTCACCGTAGTCGACTTCTATCGTACGTACCAGCGGAGCCCAGGGTCTTGTACCCCAAGGCGCTGCAGACAACTTTCACAGCCGTGCATGCAAGTACGAGATTACGTGAAAGTGCAAAGGCAAGTGTTCACGACCGGCTGCATACTTGTCGCGCTTTGGTGAGAGTGGATGCGCCATATCTGTCAATGTTTCAACGAAGTGTATCACGACAAAACGGCGGAAAAGATTCGCAGCCGATGGGTGACGGTGAGGAGGCGCCTGATCCCCGGTCGCTCAAGGATGCGCTTGTGCGCGACGTGGCATGGGCCGAGAAGACGCTTGACGCGCACGTACGACAACGACTTCTCTGCTGCAAAACACGTACACGCACTTGACGCGTAGGCTGCCACGTACGCCCACGAGTGCACCGTCTGCCACAGCAAACAAACGATCCTCCTCGTCGCGCAGCAACACGTCTACTGCCGCATGTGCCGGACGACGACAGCCAACGTCTACTGCCGACCACGCCCTAGCGACAAGATCAGCGAGCTCGAGCGCCTCTCCAAGAGCGCTGCCAACGGTCCGTCATTCCATGTCATCTCCAACAAGAGATGCCAACCGGCAAATAGAAATGCTGCGGGAGATGCTTGCCGCTTTTGAGCTACCCCACAACAAGAGTCTCTTGACCAACGCCAAAGTACAAGGTAGTCATAGCTCGCCATCGAAAAACTTAGCGCCGATTCCTAGCGCGAAACCAGCTCCTTCTCGTCGTCCAGGTTGGCGACTCCCGAGCAAAGTGTTTTAATGCCTTTGTAGACGTATATTCCGCTTGCGCTAAACATTGTTGGTGCCGTCATTGTCCAGTTGCGACCGGCGTCTGCACGATCATGCAACTCACAAAATAGGCGCGTAGGTATGGCTTCGCCAACTCGCTCGAAGGCGTCCTCAAGAGCCTTCGGGCAATTCAAGAGCACTGCGGCGACGACACAGCTCTCCACGAGGGTCTCATCCAGCTTCGCATCCTCTTTTCGCCCTTTAACACGTTTGAGCTTGGTATTATAGCTCGAGATAATAGAAATGTAGTAGCTGCTTTTCTCTGTAGACGACGCCCGCATTCGCCAAGACGACGTCGACGCTGCGCACAAAGCGATCGAAGCCGAAGCGCAGCGCGCCGCCGAAGCAAAAAAGCTCGAGGCGCTGGCACAAGAGCGCCGCGACATGGCGCTCAAGCGGGCGACAAAGGCGGCGCGCGGCCTCGACCCCAACCAGAGTATATTTCCCTCTTGGAAACTATTGTCGATACTCTCCCGTGCATGCATCTAGTCTATGAGCCCGTCATTGTTCGGCAACCCCCTCGCGAGATGATGCTGGTACCGGGTCGCCAGGCCTTTCTGAGCATCGTCGCCACGCGCACTGAGATCTATCAATGGACCTTCAACGGCACACCGCTGCCAGACGAAACCCCGGGCATTCGTGGCACACGGAGCGCGTACCTTCGCATCTCGTTCTTCACGAAAGCCATGAGCGGCCAGTACGCATGCATTTGTACGAACGATGACGGCTGCATGACGAGTGATACATGCACGCTCGCGATGGGTACGTAGAGTTGAATCGTCCATACTAAATGCTCCGCGTAGCCCAGCTCCAGCCAACGCTGCTTCGCCGCGTGACTGTACCGTCCACGCCGCACGACTTGTGTGTGGATGCGACGACCGAGTACATGATTGTATTGGCGTCCCGTGGTGTCGAGTTTCGGCACAAAACGACGCTGGCGGTATCGCGGACCGAGAATGCTCCTCCTTGCACCGACAAGAGCCTCGTCCTCGCGGGCGATCGCGACACGCTCTTGGTCGGCCTCGCCAACGGGTCGCTTCAAGTGTGGCGCACTCAACGTCGGCTGCAACCGCCCGTGCGCGAGCCGACGCTAACAACGATGAAGAAGGTGCCGTCGGTACGGCACATGAACGTCGTATCCGACGTAAAGGCTCCGCCGCTCAAACGCATGGCCACCCGGCGCGCCAGCGTGACGTCGGTGGTGCACGTTCTCCGCACCGAGCGCCACGCCACCTCGCTGCCCAAGATCGCAAGCATGTCCTTCTTTGCCAACAAGGCGTGGCTGCTCCTGTCCGACAAATCCAGCACGTTGCAGCTGTACCGTCTGAAACCGGCTCCGGACGACAGGCTCTTGCCGCTCCTCTTGGCAACTTTCGTGATTGCGGCCCCCGGAAAAATGCGCATCAAGGCGATCGCGGCCAGTGCAGCGCTACCGTTCGTGGCCGTTGCATATGAGCACGTCGCGTCGGTCGACCTCTTCCAAGTACGCACCTCGACGTATGCGAAGACGACGATTGCGACGCGGCATCGCATCTCGGCACTGGCGATGCCTGCGTGGGGCTACGAGCTCGCGATCGGCGAGCAAGGTGTGCAGCACGGTTTTCTGAGCATTTTCAATGTGGAGACGCGGCACCGGATGTGGCACACACGCGGGCACTTTGGCCCGATCGAGCACTTGCAGTACATTGGCAACTTTGTCTTGTGCACGCTCGGGATGGACCGCAGCGTCAAGCTCTGGGACACGACGAAACGCGCGTGCCTTCTCGAGTTCGTGCCCCAGTCCGGGATCCCGTCGACGCTGCGAACGTTTTTCTATGCGACGCCAGAGACCTCGACGGCCTGCGCGATTGCGCTCGGATATTATACCAAGCAACTCGAGGTGTGGCATGTCGCGTCGCTCGACAAGGTACTCGCCAGCATCGAGACGGAGCATTTGTACGCCGTCGTGATGGTGCAGAAGCAATGGCGCGGCGCACTGGCCCGCCGCCGACTGCGACGCGCTGCTGTCTTTGCTGCTGCCGCCGACAACCGTGCGCCTTAAAACATACTAGTGAACACTGGCGCTTTTCAATGGACAGGACAAGATCGCGTCATCGGCGAGCATCCATTCAAGCGCAACCAGAGAGGCTCTTGACTTGGTTGCCGTTGATGGCCGAAAGGCAAAGTCACGCATTAAGCTCAACCCGGGAGCGACGAAGAGCCGATGAGAGAGGCTACGACTAGATGTCGGTGGCTCGAGAGACGGAGAGATTCGAGTCAGATTCCTGAAGAACCGGGAGTGGACCGACACGATTGATCGCTCGCGTAATGCCAGAACGCGCCTCCGTACACCTGCTGATGTTCAATTTTATTCGGCCGTTGATTGGCTGCACGCGAGCCCAAAGTTCAGAAAACCACCAATCGTATGCGCTGGCGTAGGTCGACGCACTTCACAGCACTTGCTCAAATCGTCGTGCGGCGTTGACCTTCTCGAAAACGCCCCATGGCATGCACGGCGCTGTCGTGCTTCGAGCCTCTCGTCACCACAGCCTCAAAGATCATGGCGTGCATGCGTCTCTCGGTGGTCGCCACGCCAACGCACATTTCTGGAATGCAAGCTCATATTTCACCGTGTCCTATATTTCATATTTCACCATTTCACAAATATTTCACATGTCGTGGGATTACCACGACCGAGTCCCATCGCGTGCCACGCAAGCTGCCGACGCCCAACGAAATCGATGCGATGGGTACGCATGGGTGCCAAGCGTCATGGTCGGACGGCAGCGCCAAAGTCGCGAGTTCGCACACATGTGTAATGGTTTTGTTGAGATACATATGATATTTCACCCGTGGTTTGAGACAGCATTGAGAATCTCCGTATCGACCTTGCAGAGGCAACACTCGCGAATTCGTTCCGTGGCCGTTCCGAGACTGCATGGACGACATCCGCCAAGCCGCCGAGAGCCTCCAGCGCGTGCTCGCCTTTGTCGAGCGCGAGCAGAACCAGCACATGCTGCCAACGTCTCCGATGGCCGCGCTGCAGAAGCGCGTGCTGGAGCTCGAGAACCAGCTCAAGGAAGCCCGCGACGAGAAGGAGTATTGGTTCCGCAAGAGCTCTGGCATTGACGACAACTTTCACAACTCGAACCGGCGCCCGCGCTCCAACTCGGAGCTGCGCGTGATCGCCGACACGATGTCGCGTGGCAGCGACGAGAGCCTGAGCGACCTCGAGAAGGACGACGGTGCGGGCGTGCCCGGCTGGGACAAGCGCGCGCCGTTCCGCCTCCTCCAGTGCAGCGACGAAGAGTGCGAAGTCTTCACGGCGCAGCACCGCAACATTCGCACACAGCACCGCGCCAAGAACAACGTGCAAATGATGTGGGACACGCCGCCGACCACCGTGCTCCTCGTGAAGAAGCCCAACGACGCCGACATTACCGATACCATGTTCGCCGTCGCCAAGTGGCTCATGCACGAGAAGGGCATGCGCGTCTTCCTCGAGCCTGTCGTCCACGCTGCGGTCGCCAAGGACCTCCCGCAGGCGCGCACGTGGTCGACGTCGTACGACTGGCTTCTCAAGCAAAACGAAATCGACTTTGTCGTGTCGCTCGGCGGCGATGGCACCGTGCTCTGGGTCTCGTCGCTCTTCCACATGAGCGTCCCGCCCGTGATCTCGTTTGCAATGGGGTCGCTCGGTTTCCTCACACCCTTTGACATTTCCCAACGCGAAGGTATCATTCTCGTGTCTAATTCGAATCCTCATGACACCACGACGTTTCCGAGTAGAACACCTCAAGCACTTGATCCGAGGTGGGTTCTACCTCTCGCTGCGGCAGCGCCTGCAGTGCACCGTCTTGCGTGCCAAGCCCGGTGTCGTCGAAGAGGTCCAGATGCCGATTCACGCGCTGAACGAAGTCGTGATTGACCGCGGCCCGTCGTCCGCCATGGTCGACCTCGACTGCTTCTGCGACGGCGTCGAGCTCACCAAGATCAGTGCCGATGGCATCATCATTGCGTCGCCGACCGGCTCGACCGCGTACTCGCTCTCGGCCGGCGGTAGCATGACCCATCCCAGGTACGACTCGCTCTTTTAAAGTCCTACGCACGGACGACACCATGCCTCTTAGCGTGCCGTGCATGCTGCTGACGCCGATTTGCCCGCACTCGCTCTCGTTCCGGCCACTGCTCTTCCACGACAGCGCGACGCTCAAGATCGTGCTTCCGTTCACGGCGCGCACACCCAGCGTACGCCCTGTGATGAGTACAAAACAGCTCATGATGGAAATAGGTCAACGTGTCTTTTGACGGCAAGACGCGGCTTCGGCTGGGCAAAGGCGACACGCTGTACGTGCGCGTGTCGTCGTACCCGCTGCCGTCCGTGTGCCGCCTCAACGAGAACGAAGACTGGTTCGAGTCGGTCAAGGTCAACTTGAATTGGAACCAGCGGCGTGAGCAAAAGCCCTGGGTGCCACTCGACGACCCGAGCCTGTCCAAAATGTAATTGTGTGTAGATGTGTACTAGACGATAGCGTAGCAGCGGGTGATAGATACTAGTCCTGTTATTTAATGGCGCTCGTCCTGCTGCGCGGCAATCTCGTCTCGAAGCAATTCGCAACGTGCAAGCGTGTCGGTCAGCAGCATGAGGGCTTCGTTGTGGACAGAGGCCTGCGTCTCGCTCCACTCGTCCAGCGACCGATCGGTGCTAACGGGCTCGAACCCGCCGCTGCTCAGCGACGACGGGCGCATGTCGAGCGTGCTGGCGCGCGTCCACTCTGTCGACGTACGACGATCCGCCTCGAGCCGCTTCACGTCGTCATCGAGCTTGGTCGGCGTTCGGAACCCGAGCTGCACGGGCTTGGGCGCTTGCTGGATGAGTTGCACGATGCGGCTGAACGGGCTCTTCTCGACAGGCTCGTTGTTGACCGAGACCAAGAGGTCACCGAGGCGCGCCATCATGATACCCGTCGCGACGCCTTTCCCTTGCGTAATGCGCTCGATGCGGCAGCCACCCGTCTTGGCCTGCGTCGTCGACTGCTTGAGGCGAATGCCAAGCTCGCCGCGCTTCCAGATTACGTAATAGTCGCAGCCCGAGCCGCGCAAATCAACATTGTCAAAGTCATCCGAGGCCTCGGTCTCGCACGGAAACTGCTGAAAGCAGAGACGCCCGCTGTTGAGCTCGCTGTAGATGTGCGAGTGCGCTTCCATGGAGCCGAGGAGTCGCTGGAGCTTGCTCATGAGCTCCGGGAGGTTGTCGCTAAAGTCGTCGGCGATCGCGTGCTCGCCCACAAAGCTCGTGCTGCGGCCAAGAAACGCGCGTTGGATCGTCTCTTGGCTCATCGTGTTGTACGGGTACATGCTGGTTATGAGGTCGTCCGTCGGCTCGCTCTCGGGCATGGGCGAGTAGATCTGGAGAAACTCAATGTGCGAATCGGGCAGCGTGTGGTCGTCGGCCAAGGCGAGCTCTAGCGGAAGGTGCTTCTCGTGACTGCGGACCCAGAGCGCGTCCGGGTACGCGTACACGAGCTTCTCGAGCACGACTAGCGGGATCGTCGGGTCGCAGCAGGCCCAGTGCAGCGGCAGGTTGCCCTGGAGGTCCGTTTCCATGGCATGGTCCGGGTCCATCTCGATCTTCATCTCGAGGGCCTTCCAGTCGCCAGCCATCGCGAGCTCGATCGCGCTGAGCTTGGACGACGCCGAGTACGACGTCGACATGCCTGCTTCCTGGATTGTGACTGCCCAATATCTGGCCTCGTTACAAGAACATCGCAGTGGGGCGAAAACGAGCTTACAAAATGCGAGATAAATTGTGCTCCAATAAGATCTACTATCGAGACCGAGCATTACAAAGTCTACACGGCGACGCGCTAGGTTGGTGACCTGCAGTACTAGTAGGGAGAGATAGCAGAAAGGAAGATAACAATGTCACGCTTGGATTAATGGCAGGATGTACGATCGTTCTTGAAGGGTCGGCGGTAGCGGTCGTCCGTTATCGAGCACTCGGCGAGCAATACTGCAGGTCCTCGCGTGTGCAGTCAGTGTGGAGAGTACCATGGGATAGCACGATGCAACGAGTCAGTAGAACGCAATGGATAGAGTGCACCTAGTGCACCTTCAGCTGAGCCGTCAGAGCCTGGCAGAAGCGTGTCGGTCGCGCAATCGCCGTGCGTGTTGAAGCATGTTGACGCGATGGTGTGGGATGGCGCAGTAAAGACAAGTGTGTACGATGACGTTTTCGTCATGCTTGCTGGAATGACGCGGAAGGCATGGATTTGAGCCGAGGCGTCGCCCACCTACGCGCCCTTCGTGATCATCGTTGTCGCTGCTATGTTGAGATCAAGCCCCGGTCGCTAGTACCTTGCGTCGGGTGCTCCTACGTTGTGCGTGCAAGGTCGCGTCCGCACCTGCTTGATACGACGCATGCTCGCGACCTCGAAGCGACGCGATGCCATGATACATGCAGGTTGACAACCTTTCGCGCCGGATCGCAATACGAACGTTTTGATTCGCGGATACGTGATAGGATTTTGAGATTCTACCAATCCCAAGCGTGGACATGCAAGCCTCATTTTCGACACAATGGACGAACGAGAGGGTTCACGGCTTCGCGACTGCCGTCTCGACTTGCCGCAACGTCAACTCGCACAGGCGCTGCGATGTAATGCTGCAACGTGCCCGTCGGTATCCTTCAACGCAGGTGTCGACATAAACACGACAAGTTCTCCGCGCCTGTCTGCGCGGCGAGCTGGTCTCGAGGATGACGAATTGGAACCCTTGCATCGCGTGTGTTCTCGACATCATGTCGTCGTCGTCTCGAGAACCAAGATCGCACCGAACAAAAGTCCTTTGTGTGAATTTCATCCAAATTCGAACGTTGCATTGCAAACCGTCGATATCGAAGATGCTGCTTTCGTGGAACGCTAACATGGAGATGGCGCTTCGAGATTGACACTCGACAAACGGCGTGGATGGCGACAAAGCTTGACGAACTGCAGCCCGCGGAGGCCATTTTGCTCGCACGGACCAGCGCGCCGCCGAAAAAAGCGTCGTCGTCGTCGTCGTCCACGCACCACATTGCACCCAACGAGTCCCTCGCCGACTTTGTGCGACGCGTGCGGCCGTCAACGCCGCATGCGACCAAACGCTGGATCTCGATCCGAGGACCGTACCCAGCCACCGCGCTGTTGCTCACGGACGAGCAGAAAGGCGCTTGCGTGGCCGAGCTGCGGGCGCTCATTGATGCGTGGTCGGAAGAGTTGATTCACGTACGGCCGACCGACGTTACACGGCAGGCGCGGATCGTCTCGGCCAGTGTGTTTGCGCTTGCGAAACAGTACAACTATGGCTCGGGGAAGCTCCTGGTGTCGCTCGAACCGTCGACCGTCGACGCCAATTGGTCGGCCATCGCGCTCGCGACGGTGCAAGGCGCGCTCGGGTGCAGTGCACGCATCTCCACGACGCACGCTTCGCCTCGGCTCCACATCGCATCCATCATCGTGTCCTGCTTCTGGGATGAAGCGAGGATGCTGCAAATCCTCTCCAAGTTATCAGAGCTTGGCTTGCATGTCACTGCCTTCAAGCCTGATATCTTCTCGGCCTTGCCCGGCTGCGACCTCCGGCGCCTGCACCTGCACACACTCCTCTACAACCCCACGTGCCCTTGACCACCCAAGACGCCTGGACAGAAACGCTTGGCATCTAGAACAAAAGACAAAAACGCAATAAGAAGTGATTTTTCGCCGATTACTGCAGTGCAGGTAGGCCAACGCGGCCGTCTTTGTATGGTCAACAAGCTCCATCGACATTAGCACACGGGCGAAGGCCGCGCGCCATCTTTGCGGCGCGGGGTGGAACCGGCGCGCCCTTTGACGTTGAAGTTGGGCGCGCAATGGGTCACAAAAGCCAGCTTGTCTCTTCGATTGAGTATACGCCTCTCACAATTGATACATTCGAAACCTCTGAGACAAGATACATTCCATAATTCCTGAAAGCAGGCAGCTGATTGGCCAAAATGCAAGAGAATGCCACCTTGCGACTTTTTTTGGAAGCGCCCGGTAAGATAACAAATCGGCCCATGTCCCTCACGCACAAACGGCGACCGGTGGCCACCGACGACGCGGCGAACGACGCCCATGAGCCCGCGCCGGCTCCTCGGTCGCTCTTGCCGCCGCTGCACCGCGGGCCCAAGGCCGAACAGACCAAGCCGGCGGCGACCACCGACGCCGAGCCGCTCGAGGCCACGGTCATTGACACGATGGAGCAAGCGCTCCTCAAGTGCATCCGCTACGTACTCCTCTCGATGGATCCGCAGCAGGCGCGCAACATGGCCAACTATATGCTCTATGTGTGTCACCGCGTCGGCGTCCTCTCGCCGCTCGCGCAGGCGCTTGAACAGAACGCCGAAGTTCAGCAGCTCTTGCAAAAGACGTCCGAGACAACGACGAAACACAACCAGTGGCAGCGGTGGTTATGGTCCTTCCTGGGCCGAACACCGACGGTGTCGCCGGCCTCGTCGCCCCGCGGCCAAGGTCCGCGGGATGATATGCTACTGGCGCAAGACGACGAGAACCTTGAAGTTGGCTGGGCCGTGCGGTACATGCAACGCGAAGCCAAGTTGCCAAAAGAAGTCAGCTGTCGCATGAAGCGCATGATGCACACCGAAGTGCCGCTCAACCTCTTCCGCGCCGAAGTCGAGTACGTCAAGAAGGACGCCGACGTCATTGGCTTTGTCACGCCCGATAGCTTTCCGCCGACGCCCATGGGGCGTCAAAACCAGACGCAGCGCACGACCTTTTATACCGTCGCGGTCCTCGACCTCGCGACCAAGGCGCTCCAAGACCTGCAAGCCCAGTCGTCGTCTGCCACGACCACGACGTGAGTCCACCGCCGCTGCTGCGAACATTGATTATTGGACTATAAATAGTGGCTAACTTATAAGATGCAACAAACTTCACACACAATATTGTCTTGCAAAAAACAAACCGATCCAATTACTGGCGCCGCCAAAAGAGGTACATGCCCAAGGCCGCGGCGCCGGCGTAGATCACATGATCCAAGGTCGCGTGCTCGAGGACCGTGTCGACCGCGTCATCGAGCGTCGCCGTCACAATGTCCGTCATGTCTTCGACAAGCTTTTGGCGCGCGGGCACTTGGCGGGCGAGCGCCACCTCGGATGTCGACGATGCCGTGGCGCTAATATCGTCTCCGACAACTTCCATGTCGAGGTTCGTGTCGTCCATCTCGTCGTCCGACAAACTCATCCGCTCGAGACGAACTGCAGGGACCGCGCCGTCCTGGACGAGGCGAAACACGGCGTTGCAATACTCGGCCACGACCTGTGGCGACCACGGTACACGGTCCGGGCCTTCATAAAAGCCCAAGTGACCGCCGCCGTGGGTCACCGCGAGCACAATGTTAGGGTTCGCGGCGCAGTCGTCGTACGGAATGCCTTGCTGGACGCAAATCGGGTCGTCGTACGCCGAGAGAAAGAGCGTCGGGATGGCAATGTGCTTGATGTCTAGAGAAATGTCTCGACCAGGTCGCAGTTATGGAGATGCGTACAGTGCACGCTCGATCCTTGGCGGTAAAAATCGCTGACCGTCTCGTACCTAACACGTTGCTTGAAGAAAGCAGCACCAAGACAAACGGTACCCAAACACGAGACGGGTAAAGCGGTCGTCGTACTCGCGCAGGTTCGTCGCGCTCCGGAGGTGGTCGAGGTCGACGATCGGATGGTCCTGAAACACTTCGTGGGCATTCGTCTAAGCAGAAAAGATGCCAATCCGCTAGGGGCGGGTATCAAATCTACCTGGCGAAAGACCACGTCGATGAGGTTCTTGGTCATAATGTTGTTGTACGTGAGGCGGTTGAGCCACGAGCCCATCAAGTGGTGGCTCGACGTCGTGAGGCAGTACGGGTTTCCGACCGCGACCGCCGCCGTGAGCAAGCACCGGTCGCTTTCTTCGCCCACAAACTTGGTCAAGATATTGGCCCCGAGCGAGTACCCGACGCCAAGCAGCACGCTTGTCGGCACGTGCGCTGCCCGGAGGTATGCCACGACCTCGCGCACATCCTGCGTGTACGCGGCGCAGAAGAGCTAATGGCAATACCTGAGACAATCAAAGCCTTTAAAGACGTACGCACCTTGGGCGTCGCGAGCTTGGTCTTGCCACAGCCGCGGGCGTTCATGACGACGACGCGCCAGCCGTTCTGGATCAACGCCACGACGCCGCTGCGCACGTATTTCTGCAGTTGGTGTGTGAGATCCTTCTCTATGCCGTACAGCTTGACACCTCGTGGCTGCCACCGGCAAGACCATGCAGGATGAGCTATTTGCATAGAAGGAGCCCCTCGTCAGCGTGGATGAACCAAGGCGACGTGTCGTACGACGGTTGGCTTGTTGTGTGCATTGATTGATGGCGACGCCGGCACCGACGCAGCACCTGTCGCCCAGTCCAAAGACAAGACGCCGCCGTCCGAAAGAGAAAAGAGCTCGCGGCGGTACTCGACGCGCGGCTCGTCGTTCTCGGCCGCAACGGCGAGCGTCTGTAGATGCCTATGGTAGTGTTACCATCAAATAATGCACTGCCGCAAGCTATCGTCGATGCTCGTTGTTCGTACCCATTGAAGAGGTACCAGGTTGGGTGGTATGGGGCACCTACATGTACGTCAATCAATGGCAGCTGAAGCGTGAGGATCCTCGATGGGACGACGTACGAAGACGCGGGCAGGCGGCTACAAGCCGGCGCATGACATCGTTTCCTTGGTACGTCAAGGCAGGCACACGAGCCGTGCAGTAGTAGTGCAACTTGTAGACGCCAATGAGGCTCAAGCGCACGGCGACATGGGCGAAGATCGCAAGCCACACCAGTGCAAGCAGAGTCACGACGAGGCTTGGAGGCTAGACACATACGCATGGGCGGAGACAGCTCGACGGCTTCGTACCGACGCTTCTCCTGGGCGGAGGACTGCGCTGAGGACGTCCAAGAGACCCATGCTGCTGCTCGTGATGCTTCGCGATCCCGACTGAGTGCTTGGTGCCACCAGGTCCTGACCAACGATCCTAATTAGGACCTCCAAGCGTTTCGTCAACGCACTGTCGCAAGGGCCTTGCGTAATCCATCGGTGGGATTTGCTCGTTCATCACCGTGTGAATTGTGTAAAACCTCTTTCTATCGATTTCTACGTGTGAATCACATCAGTCCGTGTGGTTTATTCATTGATACAGTATATTCGAATGCGATCTTCAAGATGCCTGCACGACACACTGAGTACAAGGCTGCGCCTGAGCACATGCCGCAAATCTGCCGCACGACGACAAGGCAAGTATTTGCGCACGAGAAGCCCCTTTCCAGCTCTAGAAACAAAGAATTGACGAAATGAACTGTGTTCCATCCTGTGCCACACAGTGTTTGAAACACTGTTTCAGTTGAAACTGCCACAGCAACAGCAGACCTGGGCTGCATCCAGTGGCTTCTCTGGGTGGACACGCCACTTTCAACGATGGTCATCACTTGTGCTGCAACAAACCAAACCGTATCGCTCTCAGTACCAGCCCAAGCGTGAGGTTCGCTGACGTCTGATGCCGAGGTCCAACCGGAGAGCTCAAGGTGGGGGCGGCAGAAGAAGCGGTCAGTTGTCGCTCATTACTGTATGGGCCGCCTGAGCAGCCCGAGAGTGCGCCTCGTCCAGGCTCGTTTTCAGTCACTTGAAGTTGGCGAGATGTTGCAACCGCACAGCTCCGGCACCGGCCGTAGCACTGACTTTGACGAGGACTTCGAGATGCTGTTGGGTGCCCCACCTGTATCGCCAGACGGGGTCGTGGAGCTGCAGGGGCAGAACGCGATGCTCGCGAAGCGTTTTAAGCGCATGCCGATAACGCAGCAGCCCGCGCCACATCGAACAAGCGGCGCCTCGAGAGCAAGATCGCACAGCTCATGACGACCGTCAAGATCTCCAGCTGGCATCAACGCGCTGTCGTCTCAAATACATGGCAACAGTCAACACGGCCTCGAAGACACGTACAAATTGTAGTCAACGTGTAAGGGCTACTCGGTAGCTTGGGCAGCCCCGGGATCGCGTGCAGCACTCGAGATTCCATTCCATCGTTGAATACCTGGTCGGTACATGATAACGACACGAACCATCCTCGTCCAGCACTGGCATCTTCCCCCACAAGAACCGTGCAGAGAGAGAAATAGAGAGAAATGTGTGTGTATGTGCTGGCGGAATAGATACATGGACCGATGGTTGCCTATTCTGCAAACTCGGAGACGTGGTGGTTGTACTCGCGCTTCTTCTGGACGACCTTCTTTTGCTTCTTCTTTTCGATCTCTTCGTCGACCTCTTGGCGGGCCTTGCGCTTCTTGAGGGTGCCTTGCTTGGCCGACTGACTCGCTTTCGTCACCTTGGACGAGGCCGGCGGCTCGCGCAGCCCAAAACTCTTGGCAACGTGGCCAAAGTGGAGGCTGCGCACGTGAAAGTACTGCCGCGTCTCACTACACGACCACATTAGATCCTTCGATCGGTTCATTTTCAAATGCAACCGACCTCGCGTGGGTCGCATAACTGCGCACAAACGACTGGAACGCTTGGCACGCCATGTCAAAGAGCTCCGTGTCGGCGAGCACCGACTGCTCAAAGAGGTACTGCAGCTCGTGCACGATGACTTCATGCAGCGCCTTCTTGCTCGACGTGCGGAACTCGCCCTTGGATGCCGACCGTGCGATCGTCGCCTCGTAGTTGAGCGCCGTGAGGCTGAGTCCGTTGGCTTGGAGATGCTCGCAGTACGCTGCCTCGGACGGCAGCAAAAACAGCAGCGAGTTGCCGACCTAGATCCGTGTCAAGGTCGACCCAAAAGACATATATTTCGTCGCACCGCGCCACTGCGGGCCGTGCGACCGACACGGTGGACGTAATCGCGCGTCTCGGTCGGCGGGTCGTACTGCACGATCCATTGCACCTACGCCACCACGAAGCATATGAGAGCGCGCCATTTGAGATCGTAGATACCGTGGGCAGGTTGAGACCGCGCGCGGCCACGTCCGTGCAAAAGAGGATACCGGATGCTGCTTTGCAAAAGGCTTGGAAGGTCGACGTGCGTTCTTGCTGGTTGACGTTGCCGTGGAGGCGGAAGATGGCGGGCCCAAACATCTCGTTGCGCTGCGGCCACTGGCACTTTTGAAACAGCGTCGTCATAAAGTCGACGGCATCGCAGGTTGAGAGGAAGACGACGATCTTGGCCGACTTGGCCTTCTTGCATTCCGAGCGGAGAAAGCAGCTGAGGGCGCAGAGACGCTGCTCGATCATAAACTGCTGGATGAGCTGCTCGGGCGTCGCGTACACGGCTTGCCTATTAAAGTACATAAGTGCTTGGAAATAAGAAAAAAGATGACAATCGCACTCTTTCGTGTCGGCGTCAATAAAGCGCGGCGACGTGAGACTCATGGCCGCGAGGCGCTCGACGCCCGAGTTGATGGTCGCCGAGACTAGAATGGTCTGCCGCACCACGTCGTCGTCTTTCTTGGACGCAATGCAATCCAGGATCTGCGTGATCGAGCGCTCGAACCCCATGTCCAAGAGCCGGTCGGCTTCGTCCAAAATGAGAAACTCGAGGCGGTTGTACTGGAACGAGTGCGTGTTGGTGAGATGGTCGACGAGCCGACCGGGCGTCGCGACCAGAATCGAGACGCCTACGCACGAGATATTGGTACCATTTGCAGAAGACGAACGCACCTTTGCGAAGACGCGCTTTTTCCGACTTCTTCTTTTTACCACCAACGACGCTGCCCGCCACAATGTACACGGCGACCTTGAGCAGCCTAGAGAAGACATAGGGCTACACGCGGGATAGAAGATTGAGATGCATACCGCTCGAGGGTCTCTTGGATCTGCGTGCAGAGTTCGCGCGTCGGCGCGAGGATCATCGCGAGACAACCGTCGGTGCGCGAGATGCGCGGCGTCTTGGACATGAGCCGGTGGACCATTGGAAGACAGAAAGCGAGTGTCTTCCCGGACCCCGTCTCGCTTTTGAGGAGGACGTCGCCGGACGCCGAAATGGCCGGCACGCTCTTGACCTGCACGCGCGTCGGCTGGTCAAAGCCAAAGCCGCCGTTCTCCTTGGGCTTGGTCAAGATCGACACCAAGTGCGGGTGGAGCTGCATCGCTTCAAATGTCGTCGCGGAGAAGATCTCCTTGGACGTCGACGACCGCAGCGGCGCCTCGTGGACCGTGACCTTGGTCATGTCGAGTGTTGGACGCAGAAGTGCTTCCGCCGAGTACGCTTCCTTGTTCGGGTTACGACGCGACCCGATCTTGCCGTCCTTTGGCTTGGGCGTGTCTACGACCTTCTTTTGCATCTCGGGGATGTCTTGGATTTTGGTCTGCGTCACGACCGGCTTGGCGTCGGGCACAGCCTTGGGCGGGGCCTCCTCCTCCTCGTCCGACGAGGTATCCGGGTACGCGTTGGCCGGCGCTGCCTTTGTCGGCGAAGCAGCCTCGGGCGTGGGCTTGACCTTGGGCTTTACGACCGCGCGCACTGGCTTGGCCGTCACGGGCTTGGCCGGCGCCGCCTTGGCCGCCTGCGCCTTCTTGGCCTTGACCTTGTTCTGGCGGAACTTGACGATCTTGCGCTTCGCGGGCTGCTTGGGGCCCGACCCGACGGCGATGTTCAACGAGAAGCCTTCGTCCATCGCTCTTCCTGCTTGTGATCTCGCGTGTTGAAGCTCCGCGGGCTGCCAATAAAAACCCAATCGCGGTACAAGAACACATGTTCTTCAAACGAGGGTCATGCACTGGTGGCGCCACGTAAGACGACGCATCCATCATCGTCGCAGACTTTCTGTGCGTCAACAGGTATTGAATGACTGCGATATTAACTATACTCTTTAGCTTGATGCCCATGCTCGATTCGTTCAGTGTGGCCTCGGCTACACTGAGTTTCAACCCAGCGGTTCTCACACCAGACCAAGTCAAGCTCGCAACCCGATTCAAAAGCCGTCCGAGCTCAGCAGAAGTACTCGGCCATTGAGTAGACCACACCGGTCATGCCACACGATGTCGCTTTCTCGGGAAACCGCGTGCAGTTTGGTGCCTGAAGCGACCTCAGCAACGCGGAGACGCTGCTCAAAAACCGCTCTCCGATCGACTAATTTTAGTCCGTCAAGCATTGATCGAGAGCATGGCCCAGTGGCGTCCCGACATCTTCAGTGCCACCGCGAAGGCGCCTCAGCATTGTGTGCTGGACCTCTTGTGCCGGAAAGAGATTGTGTACGGCAAGGCCTTGTCGATGGAGCCCGTGCTGTGTCGTGTTGCTGCCTTCTTAAATGCCGAGGTCTGGTCATGTGAACCCTCTTCTGCACGTATGATGACGTCATGATCTAGTACTGCATTGGGCACGACACGACGCGCATGGCGTTGGCAACGATCCTCATGCAGCTCTCGACCAAGCACTACAAGCTCGTGCGAAAGAACCCTTACTTCTTCCGAGCACTGGTCGTTCGGCGGCCCAGCGTTGCTAAAGTTGCCAAGCTCCACGAACATCTTCGTTCGGCATCGAATAGGATCGAGTACGAGGCTTCAACACCTCATCTAGAGCTCTATGGACCGACGCTGCAGGCGCTTGACGTCTCGTTTTGTCACGAGGTGATCGACGACGCGGCGCTCGCGTCGATTGCGTCGCAGTGCCCGCGACTACGCCACGTCGTTCTATGGGCCTGTCACCAGCTCACCGACCGAGGTAGTGTGACGCGACTGAAACGGGTGTTGAGGTGCGTCCATAAGGCCTCATGGCGCTCGCCACGCACTGTCGGTACCTCGACTTTCTCAACTTTGGTGGCTGCCGCCACGTGACCGACGTCGCCCTCGATGCGATCGGGCAAGAGCTCTTGTACCTGGACAACTTGCATCTGAGCGGCTGCAAGAACGTCTCGGACGCAGGTATCGCTGTATTGGCCACCTACAGCCGCGTGCTCTTGCAGCTAACGCCCGCCGACGCCGCGAGCTTTCGCGTGCCCCAAGAGGTACTTCTTTGGTGGTATCCTTGTTCCAACCGGAACGTGTAGTTTGACTTGCACCACATGAAGACGCAGCTGCGCAAGTTTGACTGCAAACGCGTCGCGTACCGTGAAGCTGCGCCGGGCGACCACGAGCTCGTGCTCTCGTTTGGGTCGCGCCCCAAAGCAGTTGGGCTTTGGTGCACCTTGGACAGCAAGGGGCGGCAAAGCAAGTATGTGCCCAAGCTCACGTCATTTGATGGTGCGACGACGTACCATGGGTACTACCAGTGCATCTCGCTCAAGGTGCTCAACGTCACGGGCTGCGACCGCGTCACGGACGCCGGCATTCAAAAGCTCCGGGACCACCACGTCCAGCTAAGCGTCGTGCGTTGATAACGCGAGAGAATTCCCTTGGCGAACTACTCTACGCTGAAGAGTTCGCTTTTCGCTTTTTCCATACTACACAACAGAACATCGTCTCGGCAAGAGAAGCATGCTGCGCAGTCGATGGTGGATGTGGCTCTCGGTGACAATGTCGGCCGCACAGGACACTGCAAATCCGTTCGCATCGAGCCCAACACTGCGCCTCGCACAGTACATGGCGCTCATCGAGGCGTCGCCAGCGTCGGTTGCGCCACTGCCTGGCGGACTCGAGCGCTTGGATCTTCGCGTGTACCTCACGCAAGCCTTGCAAATCAGAGGTATGAATGTGAGCGTCGTAGCATTTCTGGCCCAGCACGCGACGCTGGTGTCTGAAGTCCAGCGACCCGAGTCTGGACCCTCGCAAGCTCTGGACGAAGGATAAGGGTCATTTGACTTCACAAGATTAGATGCTTGTATTTATGACTAGGCTCTGTAGAAATAGTACGTAGCAATAGCATTGGCCTTGGCACATCCACGATGCAAAGCTGGGCCGCTCTGTTGGATGGTCGTCGTCTCGTGCCCAAGTGAAATGGGACGACGCCTGTGCAACGTGATTACCAAATGGGGCAAACGTTTTACCTCATGGTTTTACCCACGGATTTCGTGAAGTTTCCCCACGGCTGCGCGCGTTTGATTGGCCAACGCGTAGAGGTTGATGCCAATCCTCATTTCGGCTTTGGCGTTGAAGGATGCTTGGGTGTAGCTGCTGCTGGACGACGTACTTGGTGGGCGCCTGCGTGGGCCTGCCCTTGGTACGCTCTCGCCTCCTGCCTGCCATACTCACGCCATGCTAGCTGAGCTACCTTTGGAGCTTTCTCACCGCGCCAGGGTTCAAGGTCGATGGCAAGCACGTCTTCATCACGGGTTCGCCTCGCCCGTCATCATCGTAGCCGCAATGACAACACGTTGCCTAGGCGGCAGTACGGGCTTGGGTCTCTCGACGGCCAAGAAGTACGCGCAAGCCGGTGCCAAGGTCACGATCGTCGCGCGGTCGGCCGATGCGCTAGCCAAGGCCAAGGACGAGATCACGGTTGGATCCTTCTCTGGACGCAGTCACCAGACGAGACCTCTCTAGGCGGTTGCCAAGCACCCGGTCTTTACGCAGTCGTGCGACGTCACGGACTACGCAAGCGTCCAGAAGGCGGTCGCGGACGCCAACACGTTCCATGACCGCGTCACGGACCATGTCGTGTGCTGTGCGGGTACCGCGATGCCGGGCTACGTGCTCGACCAAGACATCTCGATCTTCCGCAAGGAGATGGACCTCAACTACTTTGGTGTTGTGCATGCCACCAAGGTAGACGCACGATCGTCCCGACCTCGCTCAGGTCCACGTAGGCGGCGCTGCCGGCGATGGTGGCGCGCAACCAAGGCGGCACATTAGTCTACGTGAGCTCGGGCTGCGGCCTCATCTCGTTCATTGGGTACTCGCAGTACTGCCCGACCAAGTTTGCCGTGCGTGGTTTCGCCGATGCGCTTCGGTAGCTCGCCACGTCATCATTCTCATATTCCAACATATTTCTGCGTATAGGAACGAGCTCCAGCTCTACAAGATGAACGTGCACGTCTTCTACCCGGGCAACATTGACAGCCCTGGCTTTGTCCAGGAGAACAAGTCCAAGCCGGCCGAGTGCAAAGAGATTGAAGGGTCGGCCGAGCTCGTGAGGTACGACACTGCATCCATGAGCACGGCCAAATGGATTTGCGGCGTGTAGCCCGGACCAAGTCGCACAGAGCATGATCGATGGCGTCGCGAACGGCGTGTATGCGATCACCAACGACCTCGGCATCTGGGTTCTTCGCATCCTTGGCAACGGCATCAACCCGCGCAAGAACACACCGCTCGAGATGCTTCTGATGCCGGTGATCACCCTCGTCCAGGTCGGCTACGTCTTTTACATGGACTACGTTGTCAGCGCGTCGCGCTCGGCGCGCGCCAAGAAGGAAAAGACCAACTAAGCAATGGTGCAAATGCATTGCTAGACCGGTAGGTTGACGTGTAGTGTCATTCAACCTTTGTCACCCGACGACGTGTTGCTGCGAGATGGATGGCGACGGGCCTGTCGCCAGTGCGACACCGTGGGATGGCTCAGCATATCGTCGCATGCATGCATACGTCTCTTTCTAGCCTCGCGCGATGGCCGATGGCCGCTCTCTGCACAGACCAGCAGTCTGCGCCACAGCCGACGTCGTCCATGCCACCTGCCACCTGCCATCGATGCACCACCGGACCACGTGCCTCCTCCCGATTTCGGCGGTCGGATTTTTGGATCGGAAAATATCTCTGGTTGGGAGAGGCCGCGCAGCTGAATTTAATAAAATAATAAAATGACCGAAAAGCCAAAACTGGAAGCAAACTCCAATTTGCCATGGCCATCGTCGTCTTCGAAGCTGCGACCCGCGCCGCCGCCGAAGCCCACGCGGGCGCCGAGCACGAGCTCATGAGCATCGACGCGTTCGAGGCCAAGCCCGAGAACAGCGTGGCGTCGGTCGTCTACTTTGGCGGCGCGAGCCTGCCTGCCATCTACCGCGTGCTCCAAGCCGGCGCCAGCGTCGAGGCGTATGTTGCGCTTGACGGCAACGACTCGGAAGCGCAGAAGAATGGTCTTCTGATGCAACTTCTGCTGCAAGGCTTTGTCAACACGAACGTCGACGTGGCGGCGACGGGCCTGCGCCTCACGGGGACGAAGCCCGGCTTTACCGAGGGCGCGAGCGCTGCCGTCTTGATCAAGCCGGTGCAAAAGTCCAAGTAGGCTTGTCCGCGATGCAACATGAATGCTGAGCGCGCAAATCTTGTAGGTGGACAGTGGTGGCCGACGAAGACGACGACATGATTGACGAAGATGACTTGCTCGACGACACGGACGAGGTGCTCAAGGCCGCCAAGATGGACTGCGGGACTGGCAAGGACGGCAAGAAGCGCCGGTGCAAGGACTGCACATGCGGGTATTACGTCCAACGCTATCTGAATCTCTCTTGACACGTGTGCGTTCTTTAGGATGAAGGATGAGAACGACGAGCCGGCCATGTCCGAGGTCGACCTGCAGCTCCTCGTCTCCAACTGCGGCAGCGTACGCGCCTCTATCCTCTAAGCGTCCAGCTGACCTCTCGCCACACGTAGTGCTACAAGGGCGATGCGTTCCGCTGCGGCAGCTGCCCCTTCTTGGGCCAACCCGCTTTCAAGCCCGGTACGTCGCTGCACGCAACGAAGATCGGACCCGTTTTTATGCACACTCCTCCACCATTAGGCATGGGCAAGCTCGTCCTCAACCTCGACAACTCGGACGACATTTAAGCGCCTTAATTCATCTTGCACTGTATTCCTTCAAAACTTCTTGTGCACAACTTAGAGGTGCAATGCCAGCGCGGCGGCCACAACGACACCAAGGGTCATCGTCGCAGCGTCCGCGTGGTTAGCCGCAAGCTTGGGCGCCCCGGTCGACGAGCCCGTCGTCGGCATCTTCGTCTTTGTTGGCGGCACGATCGTCGTGTCCGTGGCGTTGCTGTCTGTTTGGAGCGTGGGCTTGCCTCTGATGATGGCGTGGCCGGGGCACATGGTCGTCTGCGTCAAGTCGGGGCAGAGCATGTCGGTGACTTCGTCGGCGGCCCACACCGAGTCCTTTAAGCTCGAAAACTCTTTGGGGCACGCCGGCGGCGTCGTCACCGTCGGCGTGTACTCGCTCATGGCCGGCAGAACCGCGGACGCGCCCTTGTACGCCTTGGCCAAGCTCTCAAAGTTGGGCATGCGGTTGAAGATGCACGGCGTCGTCGCGTGGTCGCACGTCGCCGGCGAAAAGTACCCGAGCCCATAGTTCTGCGCACCGTACGACGTGAACGGGTACGGCGCATCGGCCTTGGAGTTGGCGTTTTCGGTCGAAAACTCAAACGCGAACCCGCCGGTAAAGACATCGGCAAAGTCTTTCGAGAGAAGCCAGGACGCTTGGACCCACGAGCGCTGGGCGTCGTAGCCCTCGACGGTCGGGAAGGCCTTGTTGAGGCAGCCAAATTCCGTGAGCATTGTCGGGCCCGCGAGCTTGTAGCTCTGAAAGTCCTTGTGGAGCTGCGCAAAGCTCGCGCCGACGGTGCCGGCGGTCGCCTTGGGGTCGCACTGCAAGTAGACGTTGATGCCATACCCTAATAATCGATGGGATCAGCCACGACGCCATGACGTGGCAACACGCAGTGTACATTCGGCGTTCTCGAGCGTGTCTTTGGGGTCGGTGCGGCAGTTGTAGTAGAGCGCGTTGGGCGACCGGTTCGTGTCGGCGAGGACGACGCCAACGGGGATCGGGCGCATGTTGGCGCTGCACGAGTGGATGAACGCGCGCATGTCGCGGATGAACTTCTTCTGGCATGGGCCATTGATTGTCGGGTCCTTGACGACGTGGTTGACTTCGTTGCCCGCGCTGAAGGCCTAGTACGCATGGATGAGCCACCGCAACTTGAACACGAGGAGGACGTACGAGCACGTTGTTGTACTTGGCAAACGCCGTGATGATCTGCTGGCCGCGCGTCTTGAGCGCCGCCGGGTAGCACGTCGGGAACGGCTCGGCCGTGATCGCGCAGCCTTCGCAGCTAAGTTACGAGTCGAGTGAGATCGATGGCAGCGTCGAGAATGATGCGGCAACGTCATACCTCGCGCCGAGGTCCACGAGCACGTAGATGCCGGCGGCCGAGAGTGCGCACATGAACTTGTCGTGGGGCTTGGACGGGTCGATCGCGTACAAGCGGATCGTGTTGATGCCGAGCGCCGTGAACTCGGCAATGTGCGGCAACCAGATCGCCTCGAGATCGTCCGTGAAGAAGTCGAGGTTGTTGAGGTCGAGAAGGCCCGTGTTTGGACGCGGGTAGTAGTCGACGCCCTTGGCCTGGAAGGGCTTGCCGGTCTCGTACTCGAACATGCGCTGGCCCTTGAGCACGATCGGGTTGAAGGGCTTCGTCGCCTCGAACGCGAGCGCCGACTTGCGCTGGTGGACGTCGGTCGAGGCGGCGAGCGCGAGGCTGGCGGCAATAGCAACACAGGTCGTCTTCATGGCTGCTGCTGTGGATGAGGCGGCGGATTGGGTTGTGCCAGCCAAGCGCCCCAAATTGCACCATGTGGTCGACGTCCATACAAATCCAAGTGTCTTGGGCGGGGTGGGAAAGGCGACAGTAAAATTTCAAAAAGATCGCACGGTGGAATACCTGTATCCTGTGTGGCGATCGGCGCAAGGCTGGCTGACGACTGGTGCGACAACGCTCGTCCAGTCTTGCTCGTCCTGTCAGCACCTCTCGCACAAGAAGAGAGCGGGGCCGCGCGGCTGGACTATAGTACTACGAGCTTCGATGTGCGACGCGGCCTGGTGCAGGTTGCATTGCACGCATCCAGTAAAATGCAGTGTACTGCTCTCTGAACCCATCACATGGACTGCTAGAACTGTGCTCGGTTGTTGCACTGCAGCTCTACACTGCTGTAGCAACCATACACGTAGGTAAGATCAGGAATCTTATAACGTCTTGACGGCGTCATTTAGATCTTGGCCATGATCTGCTTGAGCTGCGGCGTCATGTCGCCGTCGGCTTCCGGGTCGGTGGCCTTGGCAAAGTCGGTAATGTGGCTCCACTGCGCGGCCACGTCTTCGATCTCGATGTCGCCGTCAATGTTGAAGAAGTGGCCTTCACTGCGCACGTACTTGACCTGCGCGGTCCAGCCGCCGCCGCTCTCAAAGATCTGGCCCGTCACCGGCGCCGACTCGTGGCAGAGGAACGCGACCGTCGGCGCCACGTACTCGGGCTTCCACTTCTTGACCACCTAGCACCACTTGTCACTGCATCGAGGCCGGCATGGTAGATTGTTGTACCTCGTCCGGAAGAATCGTGGCCGTCATGCTCGACCCCGCGCCCGGCGCGACGATGTTGACCTTGATGTTGTTGCGCGCACCTTCCTTGGCGAGCGACTTGCTGAGACCGACAATCCCCATCTTGGCCGCCGCTAGCACATGACGTGGCACCCTGCGCTGCCGCGATGGGATACGTACAGTAGTTGGTCTGCCCGACTTGGCCGTACAAGCCGTTCACGGACGTGATGTTGACGATGCGACCATACTTTTGATCGCGCATGTATGGCCACGCCGCACGCGTCACGGCGTACGCTAATTCAATCGCTGTGAGCACGAGGTAGACGCGGAAAAAGCACCTACTGCCCTCGAGGTGGACGGCCTTGACGAGGTCCCAATCGCTCTGCTTCATCTTGTGGAAGACCACGTCGCGGAGGATACCCGCGTTGTTGACAATGATATCGATGCGACCAAACGTGTCGATGGCCGTGGCCACGACCTTGGCCCCTACATGGATTCAAACGATGATGCCAACATATCGTCGGTAACGATACCGTCCGTGACCGAGTCGTAGTTGGCTGCCGCGACGCCGCCTACGCAATGCGTGAGAGAAATCGTCTCGTCGTTCCTACCCTTGGCTTGAATCTCCTTGACGACCAAGTCGGACGGGCGGTCCGTGCTGCCAGCAGCGGCGCGCCCCACGTCATTTACGACGCTAGCGCACGCCAGTGGGTGAGGCAGTCATCGCTTCGGGACGTACACTTTGGCGCCGCGGGCGGCGAGGAGAAGGGCGTAGGCGCGGCCGAGGCCACCGCCGGCGCCGGTCACGATCGCCACTTGTCCGTCGAAGCGCAGGCTCATCTTGTCTGCAAATTGATATCTGCGAGCGGCGATGGAATCGCTCCTGATTTCCAATCAAACTCTAAGAACGGATACTTCAACAGCAATATCGTTTGTGAGAGGAAGATTTGTCTCGTGTGCCGAGCCAGCAATCAAGGGACATGGATGTTGGTTGACGTGCACGGACTCATAGTGTATTAAGTGATGCTTGGACTCGAACATGGACCTCGATTCCGACGACGCGCCTTCTGCGGCGGTCGCGTTTGGCATAGAACCAGTTAGGCCCTCCTGGCTGCGTGGTGGCGCAGTAGCCTCGGCACAGATCCTTGTGATTGGTAAGAACATGCTGAGCGTCAACAACCCGCTGTGGTTTCACAGCCTCCGGAGGCGGCTCCGCGCCAGAATCCTTCGACTGGTTCAGTGTCCAGTCGCTCGCACATCTAGTCCAACCCCGTCTTCTCAAAGAAGCGTTTGGTGAGGCATGTCGATAGCGGCGTGGATGATTTTTGTACGTCGGGCGTTGAAGTTTCAGACGCGCTCGAAATAGCGCAGAAAGGCCGTCATGAACCACACGGCGGGGACGCGGCTCTTCCAAGCCACGGTCACGTACCTCCGTAGCCAGCCGATGCTCACAGAGAAGGAGGTCCAGGATCTCCTTATGCTCAAAGAGTACGTCGACCGAATACACCGGTTCTACCGGCGGCGAGGCAGCACCACGAGCAGCTCCAAGGCGAGCTTTCTCACGGACAGTCTCCGGCCCGTGCACCGGCGGTCCGTCGGTGCGTCTTTTACAAAGGCATCACTTATTTCGTCATAGTACAAAACCACTAGGGTCGTCAGTCTCGAGCATGAACGGGCTCATGCCGACGCGGGCCGAGGGCGGGCTCACGACAGCAACCATCAAGGGCATTCTCGCAGCCGTCGACCCATACATTGAGCTCACCGAGTACGACATCAACACGTCCGTGTTTGAAAAGATCTTTGGCTCCACGGTCGCGTACTACTGGTCGCTCTACAAGCCCGGCGCGGGGCGCATCGCAGTTCTCGCCGTCGCGTGGCTCGTCTTTTACAGCACGCCGCTCGAGGCAATGGTGCTCCCGGCCATCTCGCTTCTCATCACGCGGCTCATCGCGACCGGCTGCATTGGCTGGCTCGTGCTCTACTTTTGGTCGCAACTCAACTGGCGCATGACGCTCGAGGCACTGAGCTACTTTGACGCGTGGTTTTTCGTCACCCATGCGGTACACTCCTTTTGGCTCGTGGCCGCCGTCTCATTTCTTATTGGTGTAGGTGCTCTACGCCAGCGCCTACGCGGCCCTCTGCGCATTCGACCCCGTGACGATTGCGTTCAACGTCATGGGCGTCCTCGGCTTCTCGGCCATCATCGCGTACGACGCGTACCCGCTCTACTCGCGCCGCACCGCGCGCTACGTGCTCGTGGTCATCCTCCTCATCATGCTCGCCATGATGCTGCAGATGGGCCGCCGGTCCAACGTTTTGAACCGGGATTTGTACCTTGACCTTGCCCATGGCTTGGTCAATACGACGTGCACGGTTCGCCTCAACGGCACGCTTGTGCCGTGCGAGGCGTACTTGACGTGGGGCTTCAACGTCTACGACTTTGCCTTTCAGCGGCTCCAGATCCTCGCGATCTACATGACCCGGAATACGTACTGGGCCTTTCGCGCGCCGCGCTACTGCGTCATCATCAAGTCGCGCGTCGCATTGGAGGAAGTGCCTGTCCACGCGATCTCGGTGAGCCAGGTGAGCACGGGCATGGACGTGTACCGACGCAACTCGCTCGTGCGGACGTCGCTGGCGGCAATGTCATCGGCGCCCGATCTCAATACGATGCTACAAGTACCGCCCACCAATACGAATCTGCCGCCGATGAACGAAGCGTCGACGCGCCGCCTGTCAGCGTCGTCGTCGATCAAGGTCGCGCCAATCATGGGGCTCGTCAAGAACAACACGCTCAGCCTCTCGGTATCCAAGCAAATCGAGCGCGCCAGCTCCAACCGGCGAATGAGCGCCAACCGCCTTCTGAGCGCCAACCGACTCTTGGGCTCCAGCCGACTCATGGGCTCGGTGCTCCAGCGCATCATTCCCGAGGGCGACGCGCGCCTCGAAGACGACCGCCACGATGCCACGACGACCATGATCCAGCCGATTCCGCAAGTCCACGTACCACCCAACTTGCCCGAGTTGCCGCCCATGTCAATGCAATCGGCCAAGAGTTTAACGCCCGCACGCTCCGGTCCGCACTCGTTTCGAGGCATGCCGCCCGAGCTGGCCGACTTATGAGTACTAGCAATGACTCTAGGAAGAGCGTAATGGTCTCAATCACGCTTGGCGCCCGTCGCTTGCTTGAAAGACGCCCGGGACGTCGACGGGAACGACTTGTAGAGGAGGAGGCAGCCGACGATGCTCACAAAGAGCGTCACGGACGTCACGATCCGTCCGTCCGAGAGGTTGCCGACAGGAATCTCGACCGAGACCGCGGGCTGGGCCACGGGCAAAACGATCCTACCACAGCAGCGAGTTGCATGAGCCATTATCATTTTGCTCGACGCAGCCCGTACGAAGTCCACTCGACGATGGAGCTGGCAGTCATACTCGCCTATATATCCATGCGTGCTCGTGACATGAACGATGTGGCAGTGACGCGTACGGTCGTGCAGCGCACATAGAGCGACGGCGCCACGACCACCGACGGGCGATACAACTTGTCCTTGGCCGGCGACTGGTACCGAAAGTGCACCGGGTACTCGACACGGAACGCGCCTGTGGGGGGCCTAGACAAAACAACATTTGTTCAGGGTCATCATGTCAACGGCAGTTGGTCATACAAGGTAGCGACGAACGCGACAACGTGCTCGGTCGAGATGGCCGCGGGCCGCTCAATCTCAATGTGTTTGCTGAACGCGAGAAGCTCAAATGCCCCAAACCGTTCGAGGCGCTACATGTCAAAACGCTCTAAACGCTCCAAAAGTATCGACTCGCAACGTACGCGCAGCTCGTCCATGTCGGCGTAGGCTGTCTGGGGCAACGGCTGCACGAGAAGGAGCGAGCACGTCTCCGAGTCCTTGAGCGTCGCGTCGACCGTCAAGTCGACGGCCAAGGTCTGGTGAAAGCCTAGGATAGTGCAGATACCGTGTGGACTGTCGCGGTGGACGCGTGACGCACCGTGCCCGACGATCGACGTCTTGACGCCCGACACGAACGACCTCGAGCGCGGCGCCACATACGTGTTGCGGTCCTTCGTGTCCAGCTCCAAGAAGGACACGAGACCTACACGAGGCGTGGGACGAGCAGGCATGACACGCGGCGTGTACCGTTGCTGCCATCGATCGACTCGACGACGGCGACGCGCACATCCTTGGTCGTCGCCGAGAGCGTGTCAGCCGTCTCGGCCACTTGACGCAGCACAACTTGGGCCTAATCCCAATGCATTTCTCAGCACACAAAGCGTCCGTCGTACGTGGGAGCGATCGATGGGAGCAAGGGCGAGATGCGTGTAGATGTGCGTCCACGCAGCGACCAAGGCAGTGGGGAACCGCCTACGCGAACATTCTTGCGCCGGTGCGGAGGCCATCATGCACGTACGAGGAGAGCGCGCGCTGGAGAGGGGACGCGCCGGTGGCGGCAAAGAACGACGGCGTCGACACGTCGTGCAGCGCGAGGACGTCCCGCGACGCCACGTAGCAGAATGGAATCGACGCGCGCGATGCATTCGTCGCGTACGCCGGCACGTCGCACGAGGCGTTGGCAAAGCCTAGCACCAGATATATAGGTGAGGACTCGGCCGTATAGAGCGTGGTGGAGTGCATACGGTAGGAGCTGGTCGGCGCAAAGGGCGTCCCGAGGAGGTGCGTCAAGAGGGCCGTCGCGTTGCCTTGGACCTCGAGCGGCGTGGCGCTTGACGCTGGAGCCGGCGTCACGCGCACGTGGATGCCTTCGGAGCTCACTGGCATGGCTTGCTCTTGCGCGAGGTACTCGACCCACGTCGAGCTCGGCGCCGCCACGGACGGCACGAACGCAATGTCGACCGACGCAATCGCAGCGGGCCATGCCTAGTCCATCGCATGAGTCTTCGCTAGATGAAAGATGCACGCATGTACCTCCAGGGCGAGCTCGAGCGACGCGTCCAGCACGCCCACGATAGCTGCGGTCGGCGTCACCACGTTGGCGCCTACGCGGCCATGAGACTCGAGCGACGCTGGCAGTCGTTGCGTACCCGAGATCGACAGCTTGGCATCGACACTGGATGGCCACAGCATGAGCGAGCTGCTGCCGTCATCTTGGGCAGCATGCGCGAACGGAGCGAGGAGCCCGAGGGCTGCGAGGAGCGCTGCCGGGCGATGCATGGTCTGGGCGTCTTCCGTAATCGCGTTCGGGTGGATCAAGCAACTGAAAACAGGATGACGCCCAAGGATCTGAAGGAGTTTCTCTTAAAAAGCGCTCGTAACGCTTGAAAGCTTTCTTAATGCTCGCAAACGTGGCATCAGCTCACGTCACGCACAACACGCCCGACGATGCGGCCATGGAAGAGACGCCAACGCCTGTGCAGAGAGCGTGACATCCCATCGTTGCAGTCACCCAGCAACGGTTCTGCCATGGCCTAGAGCACCGAGCCGCAGCCACTGCACCAGTAGAGTATTGATTGTGTACTCGTGATTCGGCAGCGCCTTCGTCATCTCCACCGACGATGTTGCCTCGACCTGTTCGTGCACTGCTGTCGTAGCTCGCGTACACCGGTGTACAATTTCTCGTCGTTCGCCGCAAGAAGCCGCCACGCTGGACGGCGCTGCATAGATGTCGGGTGCAGTGGGCTGTCGCACGAGGCCAACACTCTGGTGCTGGGTGTCTCGCCCAGCGGGGTCGAGCTTGGCGTCGTCCTCAGACGTCCGTGTACCGCGGTAGCCTTGTGGACGGGCCCAAGCTGATTCGTCGCGGCCTTGCCGGCGTCCTATCCCACGCTGCTACAATTGTACTACGCTTTTTTATTAATAAAAAGAGCGTCTTCGCCGAGCTTCTCGCCGCCCAGCTCGTCCTGCCAAACTCCTACCAGTAATAGTGACTGCATCTCGTAGGCAGAGGTCGCAGCAGGTTGCTGCTGCTCGTCGAAACATTCGCGGCCTATTTTTCATTTTGAGACGTATATCTTGGCGGCTGAATAGGATCGCAATTTTTGCACCCATGTGGTGGCCACCATGCAGCAGACGGCGTTGGACACAGAGAGGCAGCACTTGCAATTGACAGTTTTCAATTTCCAGTTCCGAAGAACGATGAAGGTAGCGACCATGCTTGCCTTGACGACGGCCGTCGCAGCCCAGACGTGCACCAAGCTCACGGACCCCGCGAGCCCGGTGAACGCGCTCCTCACCAAGACGCTCGGCGCGTCCAACGAGACGGAGAGCGTCATGGCGGTCCTCAACCAGCTCCCGGCGAGCGTCCTCACCTGCTTTGGCTCGATCGACGTGACGAGCGCGACGACGGCCCTCTTGGCCGCTGCCGGCGCCGATCCCAAGTGCCCGGCCACGCTCGCGTGGGTCACGACGCTCATGAACGGCGCCAAGCCGGACGCGCCCAAGACGGACGACGCTCCTTGGTACAGCGCCAACTTTACGGACGCCGACATTCAAAAGGTGTGCACGCCCCTCACGACGAGCGCGACGCCGTGCTTCAACAACGCGATCGTGCCCGCGGTCTCCAAGCTCATCGAGGGCAATGCGTGCTGCACGGACCTCGTCGCCGACATCAAGACCAACTTTGGTCAATCGCTCTCGGCGATGCTTGCGGACCTCTTCAACAAGGCCGTCGATGTCGCGTGCTTGGTGCAGACGCCGGGCTTCTCGACGCCCAACCAGACGTGCGCCTACTCGCTCTCAAGAGCTTCCTCACCAACGTCAACAGCTACGAGACGCTCCTCAAGAACGGTCTCGCCGTGACGCAGATCCCCAACGACCAGGGCTGCGCCGCGGTCGAAGGCAACCCGTTCAAGACGACGACCGGCGTCGCTGTCTCGGACGTCTTCATCAAGCCGATCGTGCCCGGTGCGTGCGCCAAGCCCGTCGATGCGTTCGTGACGTACATTGCTTCGTACCCGATCGTCAAGACGTTCAAGTACGGCAACATCACGATCAACGACCTCTTTGCCGAGGGCAAGTGCGTCAAGGGCTCGGCCGTTAAGACGCTCTGGGCCGACATTCCCATGGAAAACGCGATGAAGGTCGGTCTCGACACGATCATCAACGACAACGTGTGCTTCCACATTGCCAACGGCTTCACGGGCACGTGCAAGACGGTCTCGAGCCTCTCGGGCACGCCGGCCGGCGGCGACAAGTCGACGACGACGACCGCGCCGACACCCAAGCCCTCGTCCGCGGCCTCGCTCTCGGCGTTTGCCACCATGGCCGGTATGGCGGTGCTTCTTATTGCTGCGTAAGCCATCAGAATATGAAATATGTTGCATGCAAACGAATCGTTTTGCTTTGTTGTCCTCTGTACGAAGAAACAATCTCCTCTACCAAGATGTCAGTCGTCGTCACCGTGTCTGACGAGAGCCCTGGCGTCGCGGCTGCAGATCATCGGTCCAGTCGCCGACCTTCATGTCGAATCGCATCCACCGACCACCAGAGTGGAGTGAATCGCATTCGGTCGGCGTCCCTAGAACGTTGGTCAGCGTGAGCTAATGCGACCACAACATTCTGCGCAATTCCGAGAACTGGCCAGCGACAAGCGCGTGAATGCTCCAGAGCCGCAGCGCTCCGGCCCGGCCGAGTCGTGCTCGGGCCCGTCGCGC
>NW_012156396.1:127136-174175 GCF_000151545.1 Saprolegnia parasitica CBS 223.65 | reverse complement strand
GCGCCGGCGCCGCGTGCTCTACAAAGCGGTCGCGCTTCTCTGGGAGCACGACATTGCGATCGCCAACATGGTGCTGGCCACGCCGCTCCGGCCGATCTCGCACTGGGACCTCTACTGCGAGTCCGTCGCATCGTCGGTTGCGTACTTTGCGCTCTGGAAGGGCCTTTGCGTATGGCTCCTAGCGACGACGCCGGTCCTGCTATTGGCGCTGGACGTGCAGACGCTGCCACCGCTGCGCACGGACCTCCAGCTCTTCCTCGACGACCCGCACCCGCTCGTATACCGCGCCGGCGTCCTCGCCTACTGCGCGCTCGGCTTGTACGTCTGCGATCTCCTCGCGAGCGCCATGGTCGTCGTGACGTCCAAGGTCTATGGCCGCGTCTTTAAGGCTGCCGAGGCCTTCCAGAATGACCTTCGCATGGTCGCGATCGACGCGCCCGTGCTGCCATCGAATGCGCTCACGACGTATTCGCAGCGGTCCCAAACGCAGCAGGCGCGGTGCGATACCGAGGCCACGTCGAGCAAGACGCTGCACTGGTCGCTGCCGCCGTCTGCGCCGACACCGCCCGCTTTCGATAAAGCGTGGCCTCCGCACAGCGTGCAGGAACACGACCACGAAGACGATGTTGTCCAGACATTTGCCAAGCCTGCGCGGCGCCGCCTCAACATTGGTCGCATCCTCGCCACGTCGGCCAGCCCACCATCACCACCCTCCTCGACCCTGTACGACCGGCTCAGCCCGGCCGTCGACCGCGCCGCCCGTCCGTACGATCCGCTCTCGCCACCCGCAGATCTCAGTCGCGAGGCGCGGCAGGGCGTGTTTCGAGCGCTCCCAACGACGCCGTCGGCGGCCGACATTCATTTTGCCGCGTACGGACCGCTCTGTGTTGGGATCCTGCCGTTTGCGCTCGACATTTGGGCCTTTGAGTCGCAGCAGCGCGACGACGTGCATGCCGAAGCCACGACGGCGAGCTGCCGCGCGCTGTCGCGAGACGTGCTTCTGTCGCACGTTGCCCGCGGCACGCTCGTGCACGTGTCGCTGGATGCGCTGCCCGAGGGCTTTGCGCTGCTGAGCGAGACGGCGTCGCACACATTGGTACGTCGACGCTGCGCGCCCCTCGCCTCTGACAAGCCGCGTAGGTATGGCATGGGGACATCGAGCACGTTTCGTTTCCGCTGCAAGCAACGGCGCCGCAGTCAGGCCATGTGCTCTTTACGTGCACAATCATCATTGGCCATCAAGTGCAGACGCTTCGGACGTACATTTTATCGCACCCGAGCCACGGCGACGACGAAGCCAACGTCCAGGTAAGGCGTCTTCTACAGTGCGTGCAGGCATGCTGACGCGACTGCAGCTCCTGGAAAGCACGATGGAAGTGCAGGAGGCGGGCGGGTACACGGAGATCGCGTACGCTGACCTCACCATCAAGGAACTCGTGGGCGCCGGGGCCAGCGGGGATGCGTACCGAGCCTCGTACCGCGGCCAAGAGGTGCGGATAGTGCTCAAGTTAGTACGTCGGCACGACGGGGCGAGCATGCATATAGGTTGTCGTCAAGACGCTCCGACAGAGTGCGTTCGGGGACAAGCAAGACGCGATCGTGCAAGAGTTCCAGCACGAAGCCGCCGTCCTCGACAAGTTTGGCAAGCACCCGCGCATCGTACCGTTCATCGGCGCGTGCAGCGACTTGGCCTTCCCGCTGAGCCTCGTGACGGCCTACGTACCGCACGGAAGCCTCGAGACGCACCGAAGCCACCTCTCGTCTCTCCAAAAAGACCTCGTGCTCGCCGATATGGCGGCGGCGACGGCAACGATCCACGCCGCGGGGTTCGTCCACCGCGACTTGGCAGCTCGGTGCGTCATCGTGTCGCATCGAACGAAGCTCATGCGATGCTGTAGCAACTGCCTCGTCGACAGCGCCCAGCGCGGTGTGCTCGCTGACTTTGGCTTGTGTCGCCGCGTGAGCTCCTTGGGCGGTGCGTTCGTCCAAGAAGGCGTCGGCCCGCTCAAGTACATGGCGCCCGAGACGCTGACGCCGCCGTATACCTTTACGCCCCGCTCGGACGCGTTTGCCTTTGGGTGCGTACGATAGCCTACGTAATATGCAGGATCCAGACGGGCGGTTGAGTAGGGTCATGATCTGGGAGACGCTCACCGAGGCGAGTCCGTTTGCCTCGCTCTCGCCGCTCCAAGCGGCCGTCCGCGTCCTCGAAGGCGACCGGCTCCCGACAGTCGAGCTGCGGCCGCGCCACCAAGCGCTCTTGCAAGCGTGCTTCCAGGCCGACCCGATGCGTCGCCCGACCATGGAAGAGATCTACACGATCCTCCTCGAGCCCGATGCATCGCAGCGCACGGACGCGCTCGAGCCGCCGATCATGGTGCGCCGGGCAGCCCGCGTCGCTGCCGTATGATGAAGCCGACCCGTCGCTGTATTGCATAGTGTTCTTCTTGTACTGTACTAGCTTGTCGTTGTGTACCCTTCCAGCTTGTTGATGAGAAGCGTCTACCGCGCCCGCGAGGGAATCGCCTTGCGCGTCCTCGTCTCTCGTCGGGGTACATGGCGGAGGTCGTTCTCGTCGCCATCTCCGCCCATCGACTGCTTGCGAGAAAGGTCGCATCTCTTCCTTCGTGAAGGATGTCATCGTCGCTCCCATGTAGGGGAACGCATGTAGTCCATCCTCCCGCCATCGACCTCGCCCTTGCATAGCCCATCTTGGCGTCGACCTCGCCCTCGACCTCGGGATACTTGCCATTCGTCGCGCAATCTAAAAATACCGTGTTTTTGGGTTTTCGATCTTTACGGAAAAGGGTCCGTTACGGGGGTTTCCGTGGGAATCGCGACCGTCGAGCAGGCCCAGTTGCGAAAATCCGAGTCTATGAACGCCACGTCATCGTCGTCGTCGTCGTCGTCGCCGGCGAAGGAGGTCAAGCACCGCAAGGTGGGCATCCCCAAGTTCCTCCGGTACCTCTACCAGATGCTCGAGACGGAGGACCCGGCGATCATCGCGTGGGCGTTCGATGGCTCGTCGATCCAGATCCTCGACCTCCACGCGGTCGCCAACGTCGTCTTGCCCAAGTACTTTAAGCACTCGAACTACGCGAGCTTCCAGCGCCAGCTCAACTACTTTGGCTTCCGCAAGTGGACCAAGAGCCAAACCAACATTTGCACGTTCAGCCACCCCGAGTTCCGGCAGAACCGACCGGACCGCCTCTGCCTCATCAAACGCAAGAACCGCCCCGAGCGCTCCAACGTGCAGGCGCGCCGCCAGGTGCCACCGTCCTTCGCATCGCCCGGCCCCTGGACGATGGACGATGGCATGCGCCAAGGTGAGGCCACGAAAGCGCTGGCCATGACGACTGCAACGCTCCCCACCACGAGCCGGTCGTCCTCGTACCCGCGGGCCCAGCTCTCGCCGACGCTTCCGAACAGCGTGCTCTTCAACGACTTTCATGGCCTTCCTTTCATGCAGGCGTACCGCGCACCGCCGCCACCGATGCCCAACGTCTTTACGTTCCCCTCGCCGCCCGACGACCAGAATTCGGGCCGCGCTGGCAACACGCCTGACCACATGTGGTACTACTACACGGGCTGACCCTCTCGATTTCTTCCTCCCCTCTCCTCGTCGTCGTCGCTATTAACTCGAATCGCTACCATTGCCAACGAATATACTTCAGGTCTTAAAAGTCCCTTCGATCGGCAATCATGTCGAGGAGGTTGTCACCGTCGTCCTCGGCCGCATCGAGGAGGCTCGGGTACATCTCGACGACGAGCAGCAGCATGATCTGCATCGCATCGGCGCGCGGAAGTCGCCGGAACGACTCGAACTCGTGCGTGGCCTTGAGGTGGCGCTGCAGCTCTCTCGCCGTCAAGAGCTGGTCCGTCGAGTACACATAGTGGTAGTAGCTGTCGACACCGGACGGAAGCGACCCGCGAAGATCGTCGTCCACGTAGTCGTCAAAGCGCTGGCTGGTCCAGTTGGTCGGTCGCGTCGGCAGCGAACTCCGGTGCGCCGATCGCTGCTTCTCGACCACTGACGGCGCCGACGACGGGCCATTCATGAAGGTCTGGCTCATCTTGTGACCAAGCGTGTGTGCATCGGCCGACTTGATTTGCTTGGGGAACGAGATCGACGACGACGACGACCGGTACAAGAGCAGCGGTGGCACGCACGCGCAGTGCTCCTTGAGCAGGCGCATCCAGTCGTGCATCTCGTCAAGCGTATCGGCGCCGAGGTAGTACACGCGCTTCTTTTGCGCGCATTGGGGCGGGTCCACCTGGTTGACGACAAGATTGCACCTACTCGGGAACCACTGCTGCACGTACCTTGAAGAAGAAGCCATGGCGCGGCAGTTTGGCGTCGCGGCCGTTGCAGGCTTCGATCGTCGCTCCCTCGAGCGCCACGTAGCCGAGCGGCTGCAGCTTCTCCTCCGACTTGTAGTACGTGAGGCGGCCGTCCTTGAGAACAAACCAGCGGCGCTTCCAGTTTTGGACAAAGCCGCCCTACACGAAGAGGCGGGTTAGGAAACATTCGAGTCGAGTAATGTCTACCTGCTTGACGAGGAAACCGCGCTTGACCGTGTGCGTCGACATGGACGTCGAGAGCGGCGAGACGGCGACGCTCGGCGCGTGCGGCTCGTCGGTCGGTGTCATTTCAAACACGAGCTCGATCGAGAACGAGTCGGGGAAGCGCTTGTTGCCATCGGCGTCATCAATGTCTCGCTTGAAGAGAGTGACGCTGTTCTTGGGGTTGTTGCCGCGGAGCATCTACAGGTGGAGACGCGATTTTGAGATTCAGATTCAGATGAAGTTGACGTACCGTGTGCCGGAGAAAGTCCGTGTGCAATGTGACGTGGCACATTTGCGACTCTTTTTGCCGAGGATCGCACTGCCGTTGGCGTGGAAGACGCGGATGAGCACATCACCTTGCAGATGGCACTCGGTCTACGTCAAAGTTAACGACGAGAGATATCGGGTGTGACGCACCTGGAAGACGATGCGGGTCATCGGGTCGGACGGGTAGCTCACAAAGGCAGACGAGTCCCACGCACTGTTGTATACGATCGGCGTCTTGATGTGCTCGGACGGCGCAGGCAGGACGTGCAAAAACGGCGTGCACCCGCCATTGTCAAAGTTGGGCACGCCCGTCATGATAATTTGTCGCAGAAACTACAGACAACTTGTCCTACGACGCGAACACATTGTCGAGGCTCGTACGAGGTGGGAGGCCGGTGGGAGGTCTGGAAGGCGGTAATGAAAGTGGGCGGGCGGCGCGCGGAGCTCGGCGAGTTGCTTGATAAAGTAGTAGATGTACCGCGCTTGGCTCGGGTACCGGACGCCTTGGCCGCGCCGCTTCCAGAAGATGCCGTTCACCGTACGCACGTAGTCGACGAGCGCTTCGTCCGACTGGCGGTAAATGCTCAAGCCATACTCGCTACGTCCATTGCTCAGCAAGCGCAATGACAATATTCTCCATCAATACTGTACCGTTCAAAGTACCCAATGAGGATGAGAAAACACGTGACAACGACGCCCGTACGGCCCTTCCCGGCCATACAGTGCACGACGACCACGTTCTCCTCGTCCGCCATGTACCAGGCCGCCATTCGATTGATGATGTCGAGGAGCACCTGTCAATATCTATGTCATCAAAGGCCATATCGCGTCCTTAGTTGTACCTGGAGCGGCGGTGGATGGTGGTCGGGGAAGCCGCACTCTTCGACGCGCTGCATGAACTTGGCCTTGTCGTAGTGGCTACACCAAAACGATCAATGAAGGCGAAGCCTGCGCCAAGGTGCGTACCGCTCGCTGAGGTTAAAGATGAGGTACTTGTCAAGGTGTTTCTTGTTCAAGAAGGATGCGACGTCGGCGACGTCGTTGCGGTACGTCTTCTCCATGCCCGTCGCCGGGTAGCCCATGGCGAGGACCCTGCGCATGCAGGTAAGATCGACGCAGGCTCATGGCGCGTACCGGTCGTGGATGTAGGTGAGGTCGAGGTCGTAGCCGTCGTCCGTGTACCGGTTCCGCGTGCCCGAGATCGCGTTGCGGAGCACCTTCATCGTTGCTGCTCCTGGAAAAGTGAGTCGGTTGCTGCGAGAGCGGGCCGCACCCACTGCGATTGGCTCGCTTTGGTTCTATTTTGACCAATCGCGTGGTGTATCAATGACAGGATCGCGTCATCGTGTGGAATTCACTGTCCGCGAAATTTTTGGCGGCAATGCTATGTGATATGTGCACTGCCGCGCTGGGTCCCAAGGCCCTCGAATGTGCTCAGGATCGACCGGCGGGAGATGCATTATCGGATATCACATTGCCCTTTCGACACTAGTCGTTTTGCCTGTTCCCTCTGCCACACTTGGTCTCAAACTCTGGCTCGCACGGCTACCCTGTCGCAACAACAAAGCACCGAATCGTATGGCGACAAGAGGTTGTAAATCAAGTCCGTCTCTAACCATCTTGAACGACGTTCTGCACGATCATCGTGGCTCTCATGCATCGTGGCACGATGCATGAGAGCCAGGAGCACATGCACCAGAGCATAGCAGTAGGATTCCAACTAACGAGAGCGAAGCAGTGTCTGACTGGATGATGAGAGGGACCCATTGGAACCGGCCGGTGTCCCCAGGACTAGTACGACGACACATGTGTCGAACAACCCGAGGCAGTCGATACTGTGCTGCGTGCGGCTGTCATACGGGCTGACTGTGCGGGATTGTACTGAGCAGATACCTCTCGAAGCGCCCTTGACCATGCGTCGTGTGATTTGAAAGCCAATAAATCAGTACGTTGTCGGAAGCAACCACGTTGAAAAGCTTTGGTGCACCACGATTGCAACGCGTCACAACCGCTCATTTTATACAGGCGCGGGCTAGGGTTCACAAGTGGTTCATTTCGACATCCGACGCGGGCTCGACGCCCACGGCGGATGTCGAAATGACCAAGGACGCTAGGAGAGGGCGACAAAGGGCTACCCGGCAGCGCCTTCCAGTAGCCGCTACTTTACAGTAGGGCACTCAAGCCGTGAAAGTGTTTTTTCCACCCCAGACCAAGAGTTTCGAACGCGAGATGGACAGAAAGCAGGTCCGAACGTGTGGTGCGCATCAAGCACTTCGCGCACCGCCATGGGTACGACCGACGACATGCACTTAAAATGGTGGCCAAACGTCTCTCCAGAGCAATCGAGATTGCTCGAACGCACCGCGTTGTCCGTGCGCAGAACCGAGCGCAGAGCTTCGGCGCGTTCTCAGTTCCGTGTACAATCAACTCGTCATCGCTTCAGAGTACACGACCCGCATCTTGCCCACAGGTGAGAAGATGCGTTCTTCAATATCCGACCGATTTGTATTAGTACACTGCAGCGATGCTGTGTGCATCGTCACACAACCAATGGAAAAGAGAGATGGTTCGACCTGGTACACGGTCGCCTCGTCGCCGCTTCAAATCCGAGTGGTGCAAGGTCCTGTTCAAAACACATGCATTTCGTCGTGTGCAGTATGGACGACCATGGCGAATGCACATGCAACGTCGTGGAGGGTCTGTAAAGGGAGGTTGAGCAGCATGATCCAGACCCGAGCGTAGTGCTTTCAACGGCATGGAACGCAAGCTCGGCGCGTTTTCGACGACAACACTGTTGCGGATGCGTAAAGAACTCACGGGGCAGCTTCGCAATCTTGGACTTGACCAAGCAGCTCGGACGACGCTACTTACGACGCGGTAACAATATCGACGCCGCGAGCACACGCGAAAGAGAGGCTGCACGTTCAAGTATCAATACAGCGCACGCAATGGTCGGGAGCTATTGTAAGTGCAAAGTCACCACGTACACGTACTGTATACAACCGGCGTTATTGCAATCGATCGCAGCGCCTATCCTTGGCTGCATTCCCATACCCAGTCTTTGGATCGGGCGATGAAATGGCTTTCTTGGAGGGTGTCGATGCGACGCCCAGCCTCCTCCGTCCTCATGCTTCGTGCCCTCCCTCCGCCGTCCCTCTTGCACGTCGTCCATCGTCGCAGTGCGTGTACACTCGCAGCGTCACAAATCGCACCCTCCCGCAAGGACAGGTAACAGTGTCGAGTGCAGTGCCCGCGCCGTGACCGACGGTCCATGACTGCTGTTACGACGACGGCAGCAACACGATGTAATCCTGGTGCAATGCACATTACAGCCTCGTCACTTGACGAGTGGTTTCGCCGGCGAGCTGCCGCCGAGGTTGAACTCTTCGAGGCGGCGCATCATGGGCGTGTTGGATTCGTTGTCGTAGCTCGTGTTGGAGATCTCGATGCGCTCGCGCATCTTGTCGAGCGTCTCCTTGAGCATGTCGCCAAATTCGGCGGCCATCTCCTCCATCTTGGCCTTGAGCTCTTGGATCTCGTTGTTCTTGCCCGCGAGCGCGCCGTCCTTGTCTCGCTTGACCTCCTCGAGGTGGACGCGCGCGAGCTCTACAATTTGCACGAAGACACGAAGGTCGGCGGCGTTGATGAAATAGGCGTGTACCGAGCTGGTCCCGCAGCTCCATGTTGGTGTTTTCGAGTGTGTTGATGCGATTGAGGAGCTCCTCCTGCATGCTCTTGTACTGCCGCGTCATGTCCTGCGTGATGCCAAACGTCTGGCTCCGCCCCGTTTCAAAGTCGCGCTGCAGATCCGCGACGCGGTTCTGGAGCTCGCGCTTCGCCTCGAGCGCCTTCACAGCGAGTTCTTGCCGGTCGGCGAGCTGCTGCTGCAACGACCGATTCATGCAGCCAAGGACCTTGACTTGGTCCTCGGGCGTGAGCACGCCACCATTGTCAGCGCTCTCGTCTACGCGCCTCCCCATAAGCGCATGATGGTGGATGGCATCGTCGTTCGTTTACCTTTCTTCTCCTTGCCCTTCTTCTTGTCCTTCTTCGGGCCCATGCTCGGTCGCGGTTAAGATCCACTGCGAACCGTCGCGATCCATCAATTCCCTTGGGTAGTATGTACTTGGCGGTTTTCTGTGCCCGAGAGGGATCGACCGCACATGGTCCACCGCATGAAGACGACTCTGGTCTTCGTGCCATACACATCGCTCGTCCCTGGGTATGACGACGGCGTCGAAGCAAAGGCGGCGATGGCTGGACCCAGATTAGTCGCATTGGCATTTGGCAATGTGGACGGTTGAACCGAACGAGTAGCCGCGCCAGAGAAAAAGATACTGTATGCACATCACTGCGTCGGTCTCGCAGCAGCAGGAGAGCACGCCCGGAGCGAGATATGTTTCCTGCCATCTTCCAACAGCTCCGTCCATGCGGTCGAATGTGGCACTGCATGCTGCTTGTCCATGGACCGAGCACGATAAGATCGTAGAGTGATCGCTTGGGTGCTGCTGCTGCGCGAGCAGATGCCATCCCTTCTGCCAGCCGACGGTTGGCACCGCGCAAGATGGGTCGTCCGTGGTTCAACCGCGGCTGGAGTAGGATGCACCGCAGTGTATATCGACACCAGACGTGCAATTCGTGAGACTTGAGCAACGCAGCGTTACTCGCGCGCATCTATTGCCAGAGAACTGACACGCGCTCATCTCTACTACCACGTCACGGTGCTGCGTCAGGGGCTGTCGATGTGGTCGCCCCGCCCGCATTGCGTGTGACGCATTGACGTAATGCCACCGTGTCGCGAGCTTCCGACGCGTTTCTTACTGTACCGGCGGCCACGAGCCCCACGCGCAGCTGCATGGCCGACGGGAGGAGGACGATGCGGCAGATATGAGTACGACGTGCGCTCTCTTTTCTACGTTGGAGCGCGCGAATCGTGAGCTCTGGTCCGGCACGTGAGTGCTCGCGCCATCCTTGAAGCAGACGGGTACTCACAGCTGTAACTCACGCGGTCGCTCTTGGCCGTTATCCGGATCCGTCCGTCGGCTTGGAGTTTGTATGCTCGGGAGAGTGACTGGCCCTTTCTTGCCTCTCCCCCCGTCAGCGCAGCAGTGTGAGTTGACTTCATTTACTCATTCACCAGGGACCTTATCGTTGTTGCGTGTAATATGGCCGACTCGTCGTCCGCGTCGGTAGCCTGCCCCAAATGCGGCAGCGCCATCACGCCCAACGACAAAGTGTGCATCTACTGCGGCACGAAGTCGGTGTCGCCGACGCGCCTCGGTCGGCGCCGTCGGTCGCCGTCGCCGCACCGGCGTCCGTGCCTGCGCCGCCAGCCTCGGCGCCAAGCCGCCGCCCGGTTGTGCCCACGACGCGCCGCGTCTCATCGAACGACAACATGCGCGACTCAATGGACCGCCTCACCGACGACATTGCCGATCTCCAGAAGCTCTGGGTGCCCGATGACTTCTCGGACGACTGCATGGACTGCGGCAAGCGCTTTGGCTTTCCCCAGCCGCGCCGCCACCACTGCCGCGTGTGCGGCAAGCTCTTTTGCCGCGAGTGCGTCATGAACAAGATGTGCGTCCCGCCGTCGTTTGGCTACGGCGACAAGCCCCAGCGCTGCTGCAAGAGCTGCACGATCTCGCTCCAGATGAAGGCCATCAAGCAGCCCGCCGACGTCTTCAACCAGCGCCAGCAAATGACGGCCGCGCGCGGTATGGCCGTGATCGCGGCGCCGGCCTCGGCCTCGTCGTCCGACTCGGCGGCGCCGACGCTCGCAGCCAACGTGCCCAAGCCGACGCCCAACATGCGGACGCTCGCCAACACGGTCATCGCGACGAGCCGCATCAAGTCGGGCTCGGACACGAACAGCGTCAACCTCAACGATTTCGCGACCAAGAACCCGACGCAAGTCGCGCGCGCCGAGCAAAGGAGTGCCAGATCTGTTTCCGGCAGTTTGCGATTGGCCGCCGCGCGTACCACTGCCAGCGCTGCACGCGCTCGGTGTGCAACGGCTGCTCGCAAGGCCAGAAGCCAATCCCGGAGCTCGGCTTTGCGGCGCCCGTCAAGCACTGCAACAACTGCATGTCCAAGCCGCCGGCCTTTGCGTCCATGGAAGTCGAGGGCTGCACCGAACCGCTTCCAGGCTTCGAGTTCCTCTCCAAGCTCGACATCAAGATTGGCGTCGCGGACGCCGGTGGCGAGACCGAGACGTACAACGTCGACGCGTTCTTCGAGCCCAACGCCGCGCACGTCAAGGCGCTTGGCGAGACGCTCCGCGCGTCCGACATTGAAGCCGCGAAGGAGTACAACCTCACGCGCAAGCGCAGCATGGCCGACTTTGAGTGGCTCGCGAATGCCCTCGGCGAGAAGATCACGGCCAAGGCGCTCCCGGCCTTTCCCGAGAAGCGCGTCGCGCGCTCGGCCAAGAAAGCCCAGTCGCTCCAGGTCTTCCTCTCGGTACGCCTGCCTTTCTCAGATTGCACTTTCTAAATGCTGGATTGTAGGGCTGTCTCGTGCACCCGCTGTACCGCGACTGCGATGCGCTCAAGGCCTTCTTTGGCTTGACGAACGACCAGTTCCGCGCGTTCAAGAACGCCGGCGCCAACACGGAGCTGCGTGTGGCGAAGGAGTACAGCGACGTGGTCGTCTGGCTCCAGCTCAAGATGGAGCAAGAGCAGATGGAGAACAAGCTCGCGACGCTCTTGAAGCGCAAGAAGGACAACGAAGATCGTGTCTCGAAGCAGGCCGCGCGCAAGCGCGCCCACGACGCCCGCGCGGTCTCGCAGCTCACGCGCCGCGAGCTCATCAACAAGCGCCACGAAGCGCTCGTTGCCCGCAAGGCGACCCAGGAGGCCCGCATGGCTCGCGAGAAGGAGCGCCTCGAGATCCAGCAAGCGTCCGTGCACATTGTGTACGACGACACCAAGGCCGACGAGGCCGAGCGGGCGCTCGAAGAGGACGTGCGCCAGAAGGAAAAGGTCGAGTTCCTCAAGTCCAAGGACGCGTTCCAGAACGACACGACCGAGTGGAACAAGGACATGGCGCAGTGGTCGCGCCAGCGCGCCGACTGGTCGGACCACCACAACCCGCCCGTCTCCAAGATGATTGCGAACGAGTGGATCGTCAAGGCCTTTGGCATCTCGTTCCAGTTCCAGCAGCTCGGCTTGGACGCGGCGATCCCGAAGGAGCTCACGGCGCTCCACGTCAAGGTGCAGCAGCTCCAGGACGCCGAGCCCTCGACGCTCGAAGCCGAAGGTGTCGCGCTCGACGACGAGTGGAGCGAGCTCAGCAAGGAGCGCGACCACTGGGCGCAAGACCGCACCAACATGAAGCGCGAAGACGACATGTGCCGCGACGAGGACGTGCGCTACAAGCTCGAACACGAGCACGTGCTCATGTACCGTGAGTGCCGCCAAGACAAGATGTCGCGCATCGAACGCGACCTCGAGGCGCTCGACATGGAGATCAAGTCGCGCAACAAGGCGTACTCGCAGCGCAAGCTTCGCCACGAAGCCCTCGACAAGGAGTATGAGCTCGAGTGGAAGAAGGCGCAGGATGCGCGCATGGAGTACACGTCCTTGCGCATGGCGCAGCACGGCGACCGCATCACGCGCGCCAAGAAGCGCTGCGAGACGCTCGCGGAGCAGCTCGCGCGCCAGCAAAAGTCGCAGCGCCTGCTCATGTTCAAGCGCGCGGCGATGAACGAGGAGCGCGATGCGGACACGAGTGTCTTTACCGAGCACAAGGACGGCTGCAAGGCCGCGGTCGAGGCCGCCAAGTCGGCGCTCGCGATGGCGCCCGAGTACGTCAACCGCCTCAACGGCGACGTCGACATCAACTCGGAAGAGACGTCGGACATTGTGGCCTCCAACTACCGCACGCCGATGGAGGGCGACGACGTCGACGAGCGCGATCACTTTATGAACGACGTGCGCGCGCGCCGCGCGCAGTTCCAGGCCGAGCTCGACGCGCAGCAGAGCCACTTGGCGTCCGAGCACGAGGTGTGCCAGTCGCTCCTCGACCGCATCTCGGGCTTCATCACGCGCCTCTCGGACGAGACGGTCACCGCGAGCAGCGAAGACGTGCTGATCGCCGAGTACCATGCGTTCCTCGAGAACGAGAAGCGCCTCGTCGACGACGAAGAGGCGTGCCGCGAGCAGAAGAAGGCGTACCTCTCGTCGCTTATGACGGACGCGGGCAACTGGGTCCTCGATGCGCTCCACGACCACTCGAAGCGCAAGAAGCGCGAGGCTGACCGGCTCGTCAAGCAAGCGGTCCGCGCGTCCGAGCTCCAGCGGCTCGTGCAGCACTTTACGCACCGCGTCATTGAGCAGGAGGAGCGCATCATGCGCCAGAAGCAGCGCATTCTCCAGGGCGAGCACAAGCTCGAGATGCTCAAGAGCTCCGACTCGTGGTTCCTCTACGTGACGGTGCACACGCCCGACATTGGCAAGCACGACGCCAAGTGCCTCGAGACGGCGCGCAAGGAGCGTGAGGAAGACATGGTCCAGGGCGGGAAGCTCCTCAACGAAGACGAGTCGGACGTCAACTCGGTCACGTCCGAGCTCGAAAAGTCCAAGGCGTGTGCGGACGAGAAGGCGGTCAAGCGCGACGTGTGGGCGTACGTCGAAGACGTCTACAACGTCGAGAAGCCGCAGGAGAAGGACGAGGACATGATGATGACGTCGCAGATCCGCGGGCTCGTCGCGCAGCTCGGCGAAACCTTTGAGATGCTCACGAACCGCCTCGCCGAGGAGGACGAGTCGCTCCAGCACGCGTACGCCAACCTGTGCTCGGAGGTCGAGTCGATCAAGTGCTTTATGGAGCGCATCGAGTCGGAAGAGTCGGCGCTCTCGACCGCCGAGAAGGCGTCGCTCCAGAAGGAGATCCAAGTCCGCAAGGCCGAGTCGGACCTCATTGAGCAGCGCGCGCGGGCGCTCAACTCGAACTACAAGTCGATCGCGTCCGAGCACGCGAAGCTGCCGGTGGCCTTTGACGGTGTGCGCAAGACACGAGCTGAGCGCGAAGTGCCGCTCAAGCTCCGCGAGTCGGAGCTCGACGTGATCCGCCGCCTCGTCAAGACGCGCAACTACTACGACCGCAAGACGTGCGCCGAGTTTGCCAAGAAGTTTGTGCCGGGCATGGACATGAAGGAAGTGCGCGACACGCTCGATTGGCTCCTCGTCGCCGTCGACGGCGACATCAAGGCCGTCGACCGCTGGATGGACCTCTCCAAGGGCGAGCGCAAGGAGATGTCGCTCATCGCGACCAAGGCGAGCGAGATCGACTGGAGCGCCGACATGCTCACGAAGATTCCCGCCTTCATTGACGTCGACCAGATGATCAAGGAGAAGGGCGCGCAAGCCGTCCACGCCAAGGAGCAGTGGGTCGTCGACCTCATCAACGTCAAGCGCGCGATCGCGTCCAAGGACAAGGACCTGTGCTTTGTCATTGACGAGACGCTCTCGGCGGCAAAGAAGGAAGAGGCCAAGGTCGCGAACGTGCTGGACAAGCTCAAGGCGAGCAAGGAAGAGGTCATCAACACGCTCCGATTCATCGACCAGGAGGAAGCCAACGCCGTGCGCAGCGGCAAGCCGCTTGAGGTCGAGACCGTCGCGCCCACCGTGGTGTACCAGTCGAACCGCAAGCCCATGCAGCGCGTGGCCAAGGCGGCCGTCGCTGCGGTGGCCCTCGCGGCCGTCACTGAAGCCGCTGTCCCCGAAGAGCAGGAGACGGCGGCGGCGACGACGCCGGAAGAGGTGACCCCCGAGGTGCAAGAGACGCCCGTCAAGTCGGACGAAGAAGCTCAAGTCGTCATGTCGAGCGAAGGCGTGGCGGTTGAGATGACTATCTAGAAGGTTGCAAGTACAGTACTGCGTAACTGTCTATATATAAAGTATAGTGTGTTGATGACAATATTGATATTGTGTGGTTAAGGACCAGGTTTCAGAGATAGTTACAGCGTGTTTTTGATTTTACACTTTAGCAATGCTGGCTGTAAGCGCTTCACAGACAGATTGGCACCGACGACAGCGTCGTGCATGGGAACGCCGGGACAAGCGGCAACGATCGCCTCGGTCAGCTCCGTCCAAAAGCTCCTTGTTCGGCGCGAAGGCGGTCAGCTCCGTGACGTCTTGGTGGAAATTGATGCGCTTCTCGAACGACGGTAGTCTACCTTGCGGTCGGAAAAATGGAGCCAGTCACAACCCTGGTCACAATCCATTTTGCAAAATGGCCAGCATCGCGCTCTACGTTCTTGGTGGCGCCCTTGTACGAAGAAGAAGGCCTCGGTGGTTCCACTAGCTCAACTCAACCTCTAGGCGCTGCAGGCGTGGGCCAAGCTCGGCCCCGCGCCGCGCCTCGATGTGCGCGACCAGCACGTCTTGATCACGGGTACTCGTACTTATATGGCTCTGACGTTCGTTGAAGCTGATGGGACTCGACGACAGGCGGCAGCCAAGGTCTCGGACTCGCGATCGCCACGCACTATGCTCGCGCCGGCGCCAAGGTCCCGTGCTCTTGACGTACCTTGTCCTTACCATGGTGTGTTGGGTCGCAGATCTCGATTCTGGCGCGGAGCCAGCCCGCTCTGGAGACAGCCCGAGTTACCCTCGCGGTGCGTTTACGAGGACCGATATATACGCGATGACGCGATGGAGTACGTAGGCGCTGAGCGCGCATCCCGTGTGCGCTCTCGCGTGCGACGTGACGGACGCCGACGCGATGCTGCATGCGGTCGCGACGGCCAACGCTAACGCTTTCCATGCGCGCGTCACCGACCACGTTGTGTGCAACGCCGGCGTCTCGTTGCCCGGCCTTTTGCTCGACCACGACATGGCGATCACATGGACGTCAACTACTTTGGCGCGCTCACACCATCAAGGTATCAACGTCGCTTGATACATTCTTGAAACACATATGTTGTAGGCGACACTGCCGGCCATGGTCGCGCGCGGCGGTGGCGGCGGGTTCATCTTCATCAACTCGGGCGCGGGCCTCGTGGCGTTTGCGGGCTTTGCCCAGTACGCTGCGTCCAAGTACGCACTGCGCGGGCTCGCCGACGCGCTCCGGTACCGCCGCCTCGTGGTACGCGTATGGCGTTTTTCAATCGCTCCGAGTAGGAACGAACTTGGCTTGTACAAGATGCGCGTGCACTGCTTTTACCCGGGCAGCATCGATACCAAGATGTACGTGGAGGAGCAAGCAACCAAGCCTTCGATGACCAAGGCCATCGAAGGCACCACCGACCTCGTCTCGTACGTCGACGGGTCTGCGTCATATCATCATCAACTCCATGGATGATGGAGTAGGCCGGATGCGGCAGCCGCCAGCCTCATGCGGGGCATTGCCAGAGGTTTGCTACCACGTACATCGTGACGGAGATGGATGTTAGGACTAGGTTCGTACGCCATCACCAACGACATGGGCATTTGGGCAGGTCGCATCATGGGTCAAGGCATCGCGCCGCGCGACTGGGCTTGCTACCTCTTCGAGGTGCTCTGTAGTCCGCTCATCGTGCTCGTCCAAGTCGTCTTTGGCTGGTACATGGACGCTCTCGTGCTGTGCTCGCCGAAGCACGCAACGACCGCGTCTGGCAAGCATGCCTAGGCCTACTTCAACAAATCGAATGCTTGATTCTCTCTATTGGCATGTATTTATCTATCTATTCTATCACGGCGCCTCCGTGCGCTAGACTTCGATCAAGACGTAATCTTCGGTCGCGCCTTCGCCCGCCTCGCACACCGTGACGAGCTGTGCGAGCGGGACTGTCCGGTACAAGTGGCGGCCTTTTCGCTTCCCGCGCACGAGCTTGTACACGATAAGCGTCATGAGCATGGCGACGAGCGCGCCAAGGAAGACGCCCCAGCATGGCAAAAGCGGCGCATCCGGGAGCGCGTGGGACAGCCGAGGCGCGGATGGCAGCGGCGCGGATGTCGCGACGACGTTTGTGTCGAGCGTTGGCGAGCTCTCGTCGACATAGTACTCACGGACCTCGCGGCCCGACGGCGTCGAAGCGAGAAGCGCCGGGATCGACCACATGACGTCGGAAGCAGAAGTGGTCATCCCGGCCGGTGCGAGCCAGCGATCAAAATGGCGCCAACCGGTACGCTTGGCGCCATTTTAAGCCGCCACGTCGCGCTATAAATAGATCGCATGACGTGGCAGTCTCCACGCACGCGCTTTTTCGAAACTTTTTTCGAAGCCTCGCGTCAATCGATGCTTCCCCTTACTTTAAGCGTCGGAGCATCTTGTACGAGTGCGGCGGAAGGTGCTTGGTGATGAAGTGGGCGTGTTTCTGTGTTGGCGCATCGAAGGTCCTCGCGTCTGACTCGGCCTACACTGTATCGGATGCTGCGCAGCTGCTCTCTGATACCCGGCATCGAGAGATGATCGAGACTGGTGCGGAATATTTGTCGCCCGTCTTGGAAGCTCGATGGCAGTATTGGCAGTCGCCGTCTCTGCCGCCGACGGGTCGTTCTGAACCCTCATCTCGGCCGACGAGGTATTGACGGCTTTGGACCACCACCCTCGTGCTTCGAAAGATACCGTCGTGCTAGTAACGGTGGGACAATGCTCTGGCGCTTGACGATTTGTATGGCGATCGGGCAAGGTTACAGCCAGATGGCGCCGGCAGAGTAGCGCGTCTGAGTTGGCTGCGCAACGACGCTCTCATTTTACAAGCCGCGCTTCCTTACGCACCAAATTCCATGGGCTTTCCATCGCTCTCGCTCGCCACCTTTAAGAGCACGCCGTCGTTCAACGAGGTCGTCCACAATGTCGACAAGCTCCGTCGTGCGCTGAGCACGCCGATGGAGGACGCGCGCGTCTCGGCGCTCGACAAGGTCTCGATCCTCTCCAACTATTACACATCGCCCGCGCCCCTGTGCCCGCAGACGCCGCCGGCCTACCAGACCCGCCACACCTTCTAAGCTCGCGCGTCGTTGTCGTCCTCAGTGTTATTTATCGTCGGCTATACCCGTGCAGACTCGCACGAGCGTACTATTCGAGTCGTATAACGTTAACGGCAGTCCATGTCTTGTGTTGTGAGAGTATCGACGACATAAGGCCTCGCCACTGGTCCATGGACCACCGCTGCCAGCGTAGGTAGTCGAGAGATCCAGGACCCCACCGTCGCCCTGCAACCGACCTGCAACAACCATGTCATTTGTGCTCGATATATTCGTGGTACGGCGACCGGCCGCCACGAGGCTTCAACGAAACCGGCTTGTCAAAGCAAAGCTGCCGCATACCACGCGTGTGTTACCAAGAGGTCTATTTGATGTCTTGGTCGAGGAGACCGTTGTAAACGGCCTCGAGGAGCGGGTCGACGAAGCGCTGCCCGGATGCGATCGCGTTGCTCGCAAATAAGAACGCGACGTTGCCTATTGGCACCGCGTGAGCATCCGAGACGCCGATGGTGGAGAGTACGCTGCTGGCCCAAGAAGCGCAGCGCGGCGATTTCGAGCCAGGTGAGGCCGCCGACAACGACCACCAGCACGGTCTTGAACTTGGTCTTCTTGCGCGGCTTGTCCTGCCTCCTTTGAGTATGACATGGCTTCCAGAGTCGTGATTACCGCGTCAGACGTGGAAAAGTGCGCCGACGGACCTGGCAGTTGGTGCAAAAGCTCGGCCATGGGTTCCCACTGCGAAGGACCTACGCAGCGTGTTGGCAGCGAAATGGAAGAGGGCTAGGGTTGCACCGAGCGCGGCGTCCACGAGCTTGACGAGCAGCGGCGTGTAGCCGCCCGAGACGTAGCCCGCGTCGTCCGGGTGCACAACGTCGCCGCCATAGTTGCCGATGCAGCCAAACGCACGCAAGAGGTTGGGCGCGGCTTTCTGCGCTTGGTCTTGCATGCGAAGGAGCCCAACTTGCTCGAGGTTCTCGAACGTATGCAGGTATTCGTAGCCGTAAAACTGCATGATCTGCGTCTTGAGGTGGAAATAGAGTTCCCTCGGAATGCCGTGGTTGACGAGGCTGTGTCTACGTTACCATCGGCGCTTCAACCCATGTGCAGACAGACAAGAAGAGGGCGTACAGAGCCAGAAGACGCAGCACGTGGAGGAGCGGCCCTTGCTTCCAAATGAGCTGCTCAATGTCGCCGAGGCGCGGCTCGCCTTCCATGCTACGGTATATTCTCAGTCGCAGACGAGGCGTGTGCGGACTACATGGCGCGTTCGAGGAGCCAGCGCCGTCGAAAGTCCTTCGAGTTGGTCGTCGCCTGCAGGAGCTGCGACAGCTGCAGATGCTGGTTGAGCAAGCTCTGCTGGTGCTACATCGATACACGTGTCGGCGACGGCTCATAACCTGCCATTTCAGCTACCAAGTGGGCTTGGACCTGGCCCGGAAGATTCGAGATGTCGGTTTTCCACGCTGCTTCGTCGTGCATGGCTTTTTGTAGTGCGGCGTGCTCCTCGGAGATAGCAGCAACTTGGTGCTGCAGCAGCGGCCCCAAGGCTTGAATGTGGACGTTGCGGCAGAGCTCAAAGACGGCATCGTCGCTCGAGAGACTCATGGGCGCCTACAGACGTGTCAACCCACTCGCGGTGGTTCGCTGCACCTGCTGCTGGCCACTCGGAATGGTGTCGTCTAATAGATTCGCGTCCACCTGCACCATGCCGTCGCGGTATGCGAGGACCTCGTCGAGAAGCCCTTCGTAGCTACCATCATCGTCTTAATAAGTACACATGAAGCAGAAGCGGCTTGCGTCAATGGCGTGCTCAGCGGCGCAAAGTAGTCGAGCTTGCGGTCAAAGACCATGAGGCAGTCGATGCGATGCTTCTTGGATTTCGCGGGAGGCGGCACGCCGTTTTGAATGTGGAGGGATGCGAGGTGCTTCCATAGCGCGTGGGCGAGGTTGCCCTTGTAAAAGATGTGGTCAATCTTGCCGAGCGTCACCTCGAGTTGGTACAGCGCATGCGCCATCGTCCTACATACAGTATTACATTGCGATATCGTGTTTCGAAATGCGTTGTACGCAAGGCTCGTCTTGTTGCTGCCCAAGTAGCACTCGCGCAAGAGCGTGTCCGACCCCATCGTGAGCACGTCGCTGTCGAGCGGAATGAACCCGAGTGGGAAGAGGGCGAGCGTCAACTGCACGACGTCGGCCGTGCGTTCTTGGGCCAGCACCGTTGCGCAGAGCGCGTTCCAGGGGCCTACACAAAGGCTCGTCGATACGACAAGAGGGGACAGAGATGACGGGACCGGCGTGCAAGATGTGAACGACGAGCGGCGGTGCGCCTTTCGGCTGGTGCTCGACGACGCTCGCGATGCGTCGCGCGACAAGGTACACTTGCGCCACGAGGGGCTGCACAATAAAGACGAGGGCGCTGCCTGCACTGTGCTCGCTGCCGACGTGGCTGTCGAGCGCGTGGATTTCGGCGACCCGAAGTGCTTTGAGCCGGTCGGACCCGAGCGTCGAGAAGTGCTGGAAGAGGCCCCAGAGCCGCGGCGACAGGACGACCTCGATGCTGCGCGCCTGCACGGCAAGCAGCAGCGCATCGAGTGCGTCCGACGAGGCGTCGCGGAGCCGGGCGAGCGCGAACCGACTCGTGTCCAGCGTGCTTGCGTGGGCCATGTATGATGATGCTTGCGTCGTTTCCAAAGATTGCAACAGCAAACTGAAAAGGCAACCTCGCAACCTCAAAATGCAAACTCAATTTCCAAATTGCACTTGTTATCATTCAAGAGGCAAGCATACTGGTATGGGCTGAAACACGCAGTGAGCATCGGCGCATGGCGCGTTGGGATGCGCGTCGCACAAGTACGTGGCCACGTCATGGTGCCCATGGGCTCTGGCGGCCGGGATGGCAATCAAGATACAGGCCATCGACGCGTGCTGAACCAGATACGCGACCACATCCAGGTGCCCGTTCTGCGCTGCGAACGTCAGCGCCAGGTGCGTGCAGCCCTCGTGGCGGCCTTGCAGGAGAAATGCGACAACGTTGATGTGGCCGTTCCGAGCTGCATAGTCGACCGCGTTCGTCGAGCAGCCGTCGTGTCGGTGGTCGTGGAGGAAGCGTACGATCGAGAGATGGCCATTCATGGCGGCGTGGTCCAGCGTGTAGCGCAAGCAGCCCTCGGACCGTGTCGCGTGCAAGAATTGGACGACGTCGTCATGGCCGTTGCGCGCTGCGGCGTCCATGGCATACGCCGTGCATCCCGATGCACCGTGGACGCTGAGGTAGCGCACGAGCTCCAACTGCCCATGGCTTGCTGCCATGTCCATGAGCACGACCGAGTCGGCGATGGGCCAGCACGCCAAGAGCCGCTGCAGCCAGTGCAGGCCAGCGTAGTGCAGTAGGAGCCACGCAGCGCGCTGGTTGGCGTTCTTGAAGCGCTTCCAAGCACCGAAGTGCGGCAGCAGCTCTTCAAAGACGCCGTCTTGGTACGCTAGCACGATGCGCAGGAGCTCATCTTGGCGCAGGACGGTCGAAGACATGGAGCGTCTCGAAATGGTATCTTGTGACCATCTTGAATTAAAAGAATTTTCTTTTTCGCTCTTTAACGAAAAAAGACATTAAAAGACAGCCAACGGTCGCGTCATCATCGGCGCGACGGTAGATTGTTGGTGGTGCGGCGTTGACGCATTTCTAGAGCAAGCTGAGATCGCTAAAGAGATTTCACGCTGGTCGTAGCATTTGGCACTGTGTAGGTCGCTTATTGCACTGCCAGCGCAGGGCGTGCGGCTCTGCGGTCGCCCCGTTGCAATAAAGAATGGAAATGGTTTAAAGAATCATTTCTTTTATCACACGCAATCGATTGCTCCAACCGGAATCAACCGGCTTGCTTTAACCGGATTCTATCCGGACTCACGCAACGTGACCATGAAGCTGGTGAGGCTTGCGGCGGAGACGACCATGGCCTCATGCCTACGCTGTAGATTCAACTGGGCCGCGCCGAGGATGGCGTCAACTCGTTCCTTGTGACCATGTCTGGGCGCCAGGTGCTTCTGGACTGCGGCTTGAATATGAAGGCGCTTGCCCACCTGCCTGTTGACGGGCCGTGCCGCTACTACGCGCCGAGCCTGCACGCCGTGGACGCCGAAGCCATTGACTGCGTTGTCGTCTCGAACCACTGGAGCTTCCTCGGTCTGCCGCTGCTCACCGAACGCTCGGCCTTCCGCGTACGTGGTGTTTCGATGCAAGGCCGTGAGCGCACAACCTAGGGCGCGATCTACGCGACGGAGCCGTGCGTGCGCTTTGGCCGGCTCCTCTTGCTGGAGATGCTCGAGCTGCTCGAGCGCAAGCGCAAGCTCTCGGGCCATGCGTCCAAGGCGTGGCTCTCGCGCTCCAACATTAAAGATCTGCCGGGCGCCGAGCAAACCCGACTCCTGGTATACATCACGTGCGCCTGCAGTCTCCTCATGCTGCGCAGGATCTCGAGTTTGACAAGTGGGTCGAGCCGTACACGCGCCACGAGATCGAGCGCTGCCTCGACCGCATCACCTACGTCACGTACAACGCGGTGTGTACCTCCACCTCATCATCCCACGTCCCATCATGCTCTCGTAGACGATCGCCTTTGCGTATGAGCTCAAGATCACAGCCGTGAGCTCGGGCTACGCGCTCGGGTCGAGCGCGTGGATCCTCGAGAGTGCGATGGAAAACCTGGTTCGCACGCAACTCAATGCGAGTGTCTCGGGCTCACGCTGGGCGTAGGCGTACGTGCCAACGGCGGCGTCCGAAATCCGCCACTCGACGCCGCTCGACCTTCACAAGCTCAAGGTACGTCGACATGTTACGATCGTATCTCGACATGGGCTAGGACTGCGATGTCTTGCTTCTCTCGGACCTCAAGGTCGATCGGAGTCCGCTCGTGGACACGGTGATTCAGATCGAAGCGTTCATGAACCATGCGCTGCGGGTGTATGCTCGCGGCGGCTCGAGTCTCGTGCCATGCCCCCTCGACGGCGTCTTTTTCGAACTCTTGGAGAACTGGGAGCTCTTCCTGCGCTCGCGTCAGCACGCGCCGATCCCTGTGTACGTCGTGTCACCGACGGGCGACGCCGTGTGCGACGCCGTCTTTGGTCCGCAGTGGCTCTGCAACGCCAAGATCACCAAGGTAGATCGAGATTCGCTCCACTTGGCTATTGTAGTCTTGGCGCGACCTAGATCTTTGCAGGCGAACCTGCCTTTGCCCACACTGCGATGCGTGAATCGGGCCAGTTGCGCGTGCTGCCTTACGTCTCGTCCGCGCTCGTCCAGGCATTCGAGGTGCTTGGTCCTCGCTGATACCGTTGCAATCGATCGCGTAGGAACCGAGCCTCATCTTTATGACCGACCCGTCGTTTCGACTGGGCGATGCGGCGCTGCTGCTGCGGCAGCTCGAAGCCCGCGGCGGGGCAGTCATTGGCATTGACCCGCACGTCTCCCTTGGCTATGCGCTCGCCCCGTACCAGCCGCTGCACAACGTCGAGGTCATTGCGGCGCCGATCGATATGCGTCTTTCGTGCAACGACGCGAATACGCTGGTGACCCAGTGCTTGCCGCAGCACCTTCTCGTCCCCGAGTGCTTTACGTGGTGCGTCCCACAAGCTCGATCCAACGACCATTGGACCTTTGTCCTGTAGGAAGCACCACGAGCACGAACAGTCGGTGCGGCGGCTCCACGAGCTCATTCCGGCACGGCTGCATACGGCCACGACCTTGCTCCGACAACTCGAGCCCGTGGTCGTGCTCAAAGCACCCAAGAAGAATTTTGACGCGGTGCTGGACCCCAAGGTAGAGACAATACAACACTCCGTATGAGCGTCGAGCCTCTGCGTGTAGCTGGCGGCGCAGACCACGATGACGTTGATCGAGAAGAATGCCGCGGCGCTGGTCCAGACCAAGATTCAGATCACGCCCGACGAGTGTGTGCTCGTGCCTGTACCGTTTAGCAATGTGCCTGCAGCCATTGGCGGCGACCGCGCGACCAAGCGGCTCTGCGTGCGCGAGCTCTCCAACGTGTGCGTCGGCGAGCTCAACACGGACGTGCTTGTCCAGGACTTGGCGGTGCGCCTTGTACTCTCCATATCTATCCATCTATCCATGGTTCGACTAGGCGAGGTTTGGCAACATCAAGAGCGAGTACCAAGGCGACTTGGTGATCCTCTCGACCGGCGCCTCTAACGACGCGCTCGTCACATATGCGCGTCACGAAAACAAAACGACGATCACAGCGTCCAATGACAGTGACCGCGACGCTGTCCGCGACATGATTCTCGGTCAATTGGCCGTCCTTCCGTACTGATGCCATAAACAACCAATTCCATCGTGCTAGGGCTCGGGGATGCGAGGGCTAGGCGTTAACGTGTCGGTTTCCCAGGGCTAGGGTTGGCAACAGGCAAACCCATATTTTGAGACGCTTGCATTATGACATGGGGAACAGCTGCCGAAGCACTCAAGCCTCCAAGTCCACTGCCCCACATCTTTGATAGCGTATACGAGTCGACGACACAAACAACTAGGGACTATGCGAGGTGGGCGTAGACTTCGGCCATGCTCGGGCGCGCTGTCGGGTCGGCCGCAAAACACCGAGCGATCAGATCCAACTGCGCCTCTGGAATGTGCACGTCGGCGAGCGGGAGCCGGTCGCCTTCGCAGACGCGGACCGCGACGTCGCGTGCGTGCTGGCCATCGAACGGCTTGGCGCCGCTGTACACCTCCCACATGGTCACGCCAAACGAAAAGACATCCGAGGCCGACGAAAACACGTGGGGTGGCGCGAGGCTCTCGGGCGCCATCCACTTGAGGGGGCCGACGCTCATGCTCGCATCGAGCACCGCGCCGCGCCGCGCGAGGCCAAAGTCGGCGATTTTGACGCGCCCGTTAACGTCGACGAGGCAGTTGCGCGCGGCCATGTCTCGGTGCAAGAACGCATTGTTGTGCAGGTGCAGCAGCCCGTTGGCGGCGTCGCGGAGCATGCTCGTGCGCACCGACGACGGGTACATGGTCGAAGCCGACGGCGAGGCAACGACGCCCGCGAGCGACCCCAGCGGCATGTACTCGGTCACGATGGCGAGCGGCGCCGAGGGATCGGTGCACGCGCCGACAAAGGGAACCACGCACGGGTGGTGCCCGAGAAGCGCCGAGACGGCTGCTTCGTGCTGCAGCGCCGCCACCTAGTGTGCATGTCACGCCGTGTTCCACCGCGTTCTGCGTACGTCGTCGGCCGTCTGACGCAGTGTCTTGACAACGACGTCACGACCAGCATACGTGGCGAGATACGCGTCGCCAAAGAAGCCCGCGCCGATCCAGCGCTTCATGTGCAGCTCGGAAAAGGGGATTTCCTTGTAGCTACCGACCACGAGTAGAATGACATATTGCTTGGTAGTCTGGACTGTCGTACCTGGACGGCAGCGCCTCGAGACGGTCGCTGACAGGCGTCAAGCGATACCACTCGTCTTGACACTGCACGTGCTTGGAGACATTAGGACCGACGACGAGAGTGCAGTGGAGGACGCCAGCAAAGTCATTGGCCACGACCGTCACCACCACCGTGTGCGGCGTCCGCGGCATGGACGCGTGCATTTCGCAAAAGATCGGAAACCTTATGTGCTCGAGTTTGCCTGTCCAGACAAACGTAGTGTGCGCGGCGTCCAAGAGCCGAAATCCGTCTGGGACCGTGGCCGAGATGGTCACGTGCGTGCCCTTGGTCAGCGGCAGGTCGATCGTCCGCGTCACCTTGCGGCTCTCCGCGTCGTGTGTGTGTGCGACCTCGACGATGTCCGCAGCGTCGCGCCCGCCAAAGCAGTAGATGCTCAAGTCGAACGCGGCGCCCATGGCAATGCGCCGTGGCGCGTATGCTGTAAACTGCGGCGGGTCGTCGAGGCCTCGAAAGACCTGGTCCGAAGTCGCCGACGAAATCGACGACGGCAGCGACCGGTGCCGGACGTCGGGCGTCGGCGGTGGACTGAGCACGTCGTAGCGCCGGCCGTGGCGTTGCAAGATCGAGTCGCAGAGCGCCTGAAAGTCCTCTTCTTCGCTCGACGACGACTGCTGCGACGCCCGGCGCTCGAGCTGCGTGACCATTGGGACCATGTGGCGTGATGTGCGTGCTTGCAGCAGCATCTCGTCGTCGGTCGGTGCAGACGGCATGCAGACCATCGGCGGCTGCAGTCGGTGCGCAGGTGGTGCGAGCATGATGCTGGTGGGATTATCATTCGTGCTCATGCTGTGCAAGTAGACAGTCGCCGCTTTCGGCACTGGTGACGTGGGTGAGGCGGTCGCAGAGGTCGCCGGCGACGACGACGTCGCAACGACATACTGCGGTAGGTGCGACGTAGAGAGCGTGCACGTGTCGGCGACTGCACTCGCCCACGCATGCATGGTTGCGCTGTACGCACTGCTCACGCTGTGATCATCGGACAACTTGGGCTCGGCCATATCGAGGTAGACATGGCCGGACGCCACAATGTCTTCGTGGCTTGGTGTTCGTGGCGTCTGTGGCACCATTGGGCGTCCACGCATGTGCGCCCACGCGGTCGCAAAGGGCACATAGAAGCGGTAGCCCACGAGGCGCGAGGAGAGGATGGCTGCGGCGAGGCCCAAGAGAAGCAAGGCCAACTCGAAGGCGACGCTGCCGGCATCCAGAGGACCGGTGGCGAGGAGGTAGATGACATTTGCGGACGCGGCTGCAGCGACCAGCGGCGGCGCAGCGCAGATGACATCCAGAAGATTGACCACGCCAAAGTACACGAAGCCGTACGTGACGTTGGCGTGCACGGGCAGCGCCTCAAAGGCACAGTAATGACGTGGCCGCACGAGAAGCCGCAGTAGCCGCCACTCGGTCGCCCACAAGGCGCGCAGCAGGCTCAGATGCATGCGGCGGTAGGTTGCACTCGGAAGCAGCAGCGTGATGGCGGTCGAGATGGACACGACGGGCGCGGCCACGAGCGCGACGGCGGCGCTGAGCAAAAGACCTGCGAACGCGCGGAGCGCGCCTTCGCGTAGCGGGTCGGGCGGCGCCGCGTCGATGGCTTCGTCGATCGCGAGCGTCTGCATGGTGCAATCAAAATCAATGCTTCTTTCTTCGACGCTCGAATCCTTCGACCAAATGAGTTTCGATTACATTACCAATGTTCCTATGACCATACTGAAATCAAGAGAGGCAGGTGCTGCTGGGTTGTATTTAAGTGGTAATAGCTCCTGAGGGCGCAAGCGTAATCGATTGCAGGAGAAAGGATCGAAGCGACGTCCTCCGCGCCATCGTTCTGCGCCGAGTGCCATGGCTTGTCGTGCGTTGGTCCGTGCTCCAGAGTGTTTGGATGACGAACCGCGCCATAAACAGGAGAACCGGATATGCGCGACGAACCGGTTCCACATGGCAACCGTCAGGTCAACGGGTGTGGTGGTCCTAGCCATGTGCACAGTATTGTCAACGACGGCGCTCGGATGTACACGCTGGTGTGCGATTGAATCAAGAAGAAAATTCCCGCCACCAAGTGCGATAGTTGCGTGCCGTAGGACCATAGTACCTGTCAGTCTACAGGCATTGAACCACGTCGTGCTCCCAGCGACACTGCTGACATACCCGGTACCGCGAATGCGCCAGGACATCGAACATGATCCCAACATCCACGCGCGCACGTCACCCTTGTCAAGCACCGACTTGTTGATGCCGATGTCAACGCCAATGGGAAAGAGAAGAAAGGGACAGCACGTACAGGGCTGTCCCTTTCAGGGCTCGAACCCCGCACCTCCTGCATGTGATGCAGGAGCCTACGGACTGGACAAAAGGTGGTTTAGTAAGTGCCATCTGCATCTTGACAAGCGTCAACTGCGTGCATGTAAATCATATGTTTTCGTACGTTGCCGATCTGTGCCCCGGTGCCAACCGATGCGCGTTGGTTGTGTACACAGTACGCACAAATATCTTCTCTTGTACATGCACCAGTCGCGCTTCTTTGAGCAACGCCGGGCCACATACAGTCATCATGGGGTGGCGACTGGGAGCGTCAACGGACCGCGTTGGTGGTGGATGCCGATGGAGTGCGTAACAACCGTGGCTACAGTAATCGCACCCGCTACCGACATTCGAGAGTATTGCGTCGCTGCTGTCTTTTTTGCTCACTCTTGCATTTGCTTTTCTTCGACATGTGCGGCATCGTTGCGTACTTGGACCTCAACGGCGGGTCCACCACGCCCGTGGACTTGACTGCTGCCCTCGACCTGCTGCACCACCGCGGCCCCGACGGCCAAGGCGTCTGGCACGACGCGTCCGTCGGTCTCGGCCACGTGCGCCTCTCGATCATGGACGTGGCGCACGGTCAGCAGCCGCTTCACGCCAGCGGTGTCCACGCCGTAATCAACGGCGAGTTTTACGACTTTGAAGCGATTCGTGACGACCTCTGCGCGCGCGGCCACGTCTTCTCGACGCAGAGCGACTCGGAGATTCTCGTGCATCTCTACCACGAGTATGGTCTCAACTGCGTCGATCACCTCCTTGGCGAGTTTGCTTTTGTGCTCTGGGACGCCAACTTGCAGCGTCTTTTGGTCGGTCGCGACCGGCACGGAATCAAGCCTCTCTTCTACACGCAGTTTGACAACAAGCTCGTGATTGCGAGCGAGGCCAAGGCTTTTCTTGGACTCGGGTGGCAGCCGCAGTGGGACGTCCACTCGATCGTCAACAGCGGGCACTACGCTGATGACCGCACGATCTTCAAGGGCGTCTCCAAGATCCCGCCGGGACAAATTCTCACGGCGACGCCGTCCGGCTCCATCAAGCTTGAGCGCTACTTCAGCCCGTCGTTTCCCGATCGCAACATTGAGGATCCCCGCTCGATCGAGGAAATGGTCGACGGCGTCCGGACGCGTCTCGTGGACGCCGTGCGCGCGCGCCTCCGAAGCGACGTGCCCGTGGCCGTCTACCTCAGGTACCAAACTCTGTCGACGATGCATCATCTTACGGTATGCTTGTCGATAGCGGCGGCATCGACTCGTCTGCGGTTCTTGGTGTCGCCTCGAGCATCTTGCGTGAGACCGACCCGGACGCACGCATGGATGTCTTTACGATCGCGTTCTCGGACAAGGTGCGATAACGCCCTCTCTTGATAGCGTCATCGTGACAGATCATCATCCCTTTCTGCACTAGGAAATCGATGGTGTCAAGTACAACGAGAGCGATGTCGCGGCACGAACGGCCGAGTTTGTGCAAGCCAACTCGCACGTGCTCCACGTCACGCAGGAGGACCTCACGGGTGCCTTTGAAGACGCCGTGTGGCATTGGGAAGCCGCCATGAACGACTTTAACGGCGCGGCCAAGTTTTTGCTCTCTCGCTACGTCCGCGATGCGGGCTACAAGGTGGTGCTCACAGGTCTGTGATTGCAGTGATTTGGATGGTTTGCTTATGCGTGGTCTAGGCGAGGGCTCGGACGAGCACTTTGCCGGCTACACCATGTTCTATCCCGACCTCTTCCGCATGGACACGACACCGCCCGCGATCCCGCGTCCCATGCGCGAGAAGATCCTCGCGACGATCGAGTCGGCCGACGAAAAGATGTGGAGCGGTATCGGGAGTCTCCAGTTCTCGTACACGGACTGCGTGAAGGAGCGCGCGCTCCTGAGCGGTCTTAGCATCCATCGCATGCTGGCGACGATCGCGGGGCTGCCCGCGGATTTGTACAAAGCTCCGCTCAACACGATCTCGAACCCGACGCAAGCGTTTGCAGCCGCGCTGTCGGGCGAAGAGCGCAAGCTCGCAGCGACCAAGTGGCACCCGCTCCACACAGCGCTGTGCCTCGAGACGCGCTGTGTGTTGCCCAACATGCTCTGCAACCAGCTCGGCGACCGAAGTGAGATGGCGCACTCGATCGAGGGCCGCGTTCCGTTCTTGGACCACCGGCTCACGACGTACGTCAACGACTTGCCGCCCCAAGTGAAGCTCCACGTCGACCCGGTGACGGGCAAGATCACCGAAAAGTGGATCTTGCGCCAAGCCATGCGTCCGTACATCACGGACGAGCTCTACACGATTGCGAAGAAGCCGTTCTTTGCGCCGCCGGCCCAGTTTGACCCGGACTGCGTCCAGTGGCAGTTTCTGAGCCGCCACATTACGCGCGAGGCGGTCGAGAACCTCGGCTGGATGAACTGGGCGTTCGTCGAACAAACGATCGCCGACTACAAGGGCGACAACGTCCGCCGCGCGCAAAACATTCTCAACGTCGTCGCGTCGTTCATCGTGCTGAGCCAAAAGTTTGACATTCCGACGTACGTTCCGCCGTCCCCGTAACCAATTCCATCAACACGACGCCGTTGGAAGCAATGATTTGTGATTTCAATGGGCGGCATCGCCTAATCGTACAGCAGAAACACACCTTGGATCCAGTAGGACAAGTTCTGCACGTCCAACGACGAGTCGCCGTGTCGGGTAGTAGTACAAGTCCAACTGCAATCAGACAACTTGTTCACATTCATCACTCGTCGCCTAGAGCACGGCGCGGCACGTGGGGCAGTTGACAACCGCCTCCCGGCGGATGCAGGACGCCTTCCATTCCGAGAGACACGCCGTGTGGATCTCATGTCGACAGGGCTGCACGCGTTCCGTGGGCGCCACGCAGAGGGCTTCGCAGCACACCGCGCACTCGTCACTGCCGTCGTTGCGTCGCACAGAAAAGACGAGGCTGAGCCAGAGCACCCGCCGGCTCTTCTCGTCAAATGCCATATACTCGTTGCCATCGACGACCGCCCACGGGCTGCTCACATGCATGCGCGACGGATGCTGGACGCCTTCAAAGCGCCAGAGGCACTTGAAAAACCCAACGCTGCGGGCCACGACTAACGACGCGCACATCGGACACGCCACTTGGTGCTGGAGCAAGTTGAACGGCGCAAACTTTCGGGGCACAATGACCCACTCGTGGTAGGCCACGCACGTCGCGTTCGTACACACGCCGTGGACGTTCAAGCCCGTGCAAAACCGCCGCCAGGCCGGCGCCGACGGGCTCTGCTGCAGCACGCTACACAGCTCCTCGTTGGCCACGTCCACAAACTCAGCCGCGGCGCCACCGCCGCACAAGACGAGCTCGGCCACCAGCGTCGCGTCGTTGCAAAGCCCGTAGCTGCCGACCGTGCGCGAGTCCCAGAGCGTGCGACGACGCAGCGTCAGTCGCTGAAACGGGCAGCGCGAGACCGCGCGGATCCGGGCCTTGAGCGTTGCAATCGTCTCGTCCGGGTGCGCTTGGAGACTGAGGTGGCCCGTTGGGAGCGCAATAAAGAGCGTCATGGACGCTGGCGACGACGTAAACACAAACACCCAGCGCGGGTTGCTCGTGCGAAGGGCCGGGAGGTACGGCTGCAGCGTCTCGGTCGCGTGCAAGCTCTGACCGTACAGCTTGAGCGCCGACGACGTGCAAGGCCCGAGACGCAGAGACCCTTCGAGGTGTTGCGCGACGTCGCGGACCGTCAAAACTGTGCCCAGCACCTCGGGCGGTAGCGAGACGGTGCGGTGGATGCGCTTCGAGGTACCGTCGACGCAAATCACGTCCATCATCTGGCAACGTCGGCACGAATTGGACTCTGCTCTCCACGCCGTTGACCAAAGAACACAAAAACGCGACGCGCCAACGGTCTATTCTCTCGCGGGACAGGGAGGACGGACGATGTATATAGTGATGAATCGATCGGGTGCAATACCAGCGCCTCGGCCCATCCAGGCCTGTTCACCACTGCTACAGTGCCAATGGGGCGTGCACGCAGAGTTTTATCGCCGCTCCTCCCAGACGCCGTCACAATTGGCCATCGTCTTCCAAACCGATCTACTTACATCATGTTCTGCGTGCTGGCAAAAAGTGCCTCGCCCGAGATACTTCAATTTCCGTGGTCAGAGCGCGGAAATCGGGGGCCACCACCCCAAAAGGGGCTGGTGGGTAGCTTTGAACGAGGTGCTTGCTACCCAGGGCTTTGAGCTTGAACAACGAATGGAAATGAACGTGGAGGCAGTTGTGGCGACAACGAAATCGCTGTCCGGCCAGTTGCTCAAGTTGGTGCACTTGGCCTTGATCCAAAACACAGCTTGCTGCGTACCTAACCTGTCTGGCGTTCAGGATGAAAACTCGCTAGCCAACACGACCATATACTTCCTTGCATTGACACGAATAAAACATAAGGATAAAGCGGCAACACCTTCTGGCGTCGATCTCCTGGTCCGACCTACTTGACGTAGGCGGTGCGGCAGCTCGGGCAGCTCGGGCGGCGGTTGCGCAGCGCACACATGCGCGCCCACTCGGTTGCGCAGGCAACGTGAAACGTGTGCTTGCAGCGCGGCAGCTTGCGGGTTGCGCCACTCGCCAGCGGTTCGCAGCACACCGCGCAGTCGTCGGCCTTCTCGAGCGGCTTGGCAATGAGCACGAGGCTCTGCCACTGCACAATGTCGTCCACGCAGTGGGCAAACTGGTGGTAGCGCCCGCCCGCCGCCTCGGCCCACTCGCTGCTCATGTGCATCTTGGTCGCCGCCGCAATGCCCTCAAACCGCCACAGACAGTCGTGAAAGCCGCACGTGACCGCCTGCACGGGCGCGACACACATCGGGCACTTGGCTTGGTGCACGAGCAGGTTGAAGGGCTGCATCCCCTGGGGCATAATCACCCACGTGTCGTAGGCGGGACAGGTTGGCGTCATGCACACACCGTGAACGTTGAGCTGTGCTGCACTGGTGCCACGCCGGCGCCGCCGTCGCAAACTCGACCGTCTCCAGGAGCTTGTTGTCGCCCAAATTGACAAAAGGGCGCGACTCGAGGACCGACGTCGAGGGACCTCCGACGCTGCCCCCGCGCAAGCGCGGCAGCTCCGTCAGCGTCGCGTATTGCGGCAGTCCATAGTCGCCAATGGTTGCCGCGTCCCGTAGCTCCCGGCTGCAGTAGCTGAGCCGGTCGACGACGTAGCCGCCACCAATCTTGCGCGCAATGCGGCGCTTGAGCTCGGCCATCGAGTAGGCTGGTGTCGCCGTCACTGTCACCGTGTAGCCCGACATCGTCTTGACAAACAGCTGCATCGATGTCGATGTCGGCACAATGAACGCGAGGACCCAGCGTGCCGTCTGCGTGCGAAGCGTGGGCTCATACGGCGCCACGGCCGCCTGCCGCGGGAGGCTGATGCCGTACAGCTTGAGGTTGGCTTCGGCCCCGGGAGCGAGACGCGCCAGGCGCGCGAGTGCGGCCGTAAACTGGGCAACCGTGCCGCCCAATGCGACCACGTCCGCTTCGTCCAGGTGCAGCATGCCGTCGAGCGTGGTCACTGACGTTTGGTTCACGAGCACAACGTCCATGATGCGCGGAATCCAATCAAAAGGGAAATGAATGACCCCCACCGACGGCCACGCCCACCTAAACCGTTGGGTGGTCGGTAGCGAAGTCGCCGTTGGCGCTGCATTCCGAAACAGGGCGACCTCTGTCCCACGCGACGCATCTCTGAAATGTCCTTTCTCGCACCAACGGCAAAGTGCTTGTCCCACGTCCGTCACCACATCTGCAGATGGCTACAACTGCCCGTGGTTGTGTCGCGGGCGGTACTCCCTTTCATGGGATTTCCATCGATGCTGAATTTGTCGTTGGAATGGCTAATTCTAGCTTGAATTTCGGCTCGTCGATGCGATGCCTTTTCGATCCACGACGGCATACGACTGGCAAGGCTGGCTGTCGTTCTAATCCGTCACCTCGCGATATAGCATGCGCCTTGTCACCGCTCCCACGGTAGCCCTCACAACACTGCGACAAAACCAAAGAAAAAGGGCTGCTAAAGTTATAGCATCGCTGGGGCGCCTAACGTTCCGGTGCCCGGGTTGTGTTTTGGGCATCCGGCGCACCGACAGGCGTCGCCGCAGGTGCACTCGCGGCCAAACGTCATACCGCAGCCAGGCACGGACCACCCAACGGCGAGCGCAGCAGTGTGCGCCATTGTCGTTCGGTATTTTGGACATCCGCTCTCCCCGCAGCCAAAGTCACACACGTGGTCGTCGTCGCCGACCGAGCTGCGCCGGGCTTGAAGCATCGGCGTGAGCTTGAGGCCGTACGTTGTTGATACGACCGCGACTTCGTTGGCGTCGAACACGCCGACGAGAATGACTTCGCTTGGGTTTTGATCGAGGAGCAGCACGATTTGCTCGACGCCCTCAATGTGCTCCAAGACCGACTGGAGCAAGACACCGGTTTGGCCAAACGTGATCAACTGGCCGTGGGTGAGCTCCACCGCGTACCTAAAAGATCCTGTCAGATATCATTCTCTTTTTGCTTGTACAAGGGACGGACCGGACACGTGGCGGCACTGGCATCATGGAGATTTTCGAGGCCGAGAACCCGATCGCTTCGATGCACTGCAGAAACGAGCTCGTGTTGCCGTCGATGCTGTGGACGATGAGGTGTCGCTTCTCGAAATCAATGTCGGCGCGCTGGACGTGCGGCATGGCACGCACGGCGTTGAGGACCGTCGTACCGCAGTTGCCCATGCACATCATGCCGTCGACATGGAAGGTCCATTCAAGCGTTAGTATGACATCGTCAATGAGCCCTTCTTCCAACACGACGAACGGGCACTGGAGGGGCGCGAGAAGGCTATGGACATCGACCGACGTCATGGATCCACGTAGAATGAAGCATGCGCTCGAGTTGTGGCGCGAGACGCCGTAGCGGAAGCCGAGGACATGCGCACTGCGGACACTCGGGAGGCTGCGCAGCAGGGCGAGGCACACCTCGTCGCGCCAGATGCTGGTGTGGTGCGGGATTTGCAGCAGCATGCGGCGATAAATATACGACGACGCCGAGGTATTCGTCGTCGTCGTCATTGAGACCTTGGGCAGCGCCGGCGCAAACAAAATGGTCTCCAAGTGCGTCACTCGCGCGAACGACGCCGTCTCGGGGTGTAGATGCGGTGTCAGCGACTGGTCACTGGAAGGCGCCACGGTCTCCTAGCGCAGCATTAGCCATCGCGATCCAGAGGGATGAAGCAAGCAGCGTACGCTTTGATGCTCCATGCAAAAGCCGTCGCGACCGCGGGCAATGCGGCGGCAGTTGGGGGCGCGGCACATGGCCGGACCGCCGTGGTCGGGGCACTTGCCGTTCGCGCCACGGCCCATCTTGGTGCAGTCGGGCTCGGTGCAGCGCTTGCCACCGCCGTGAGCGCGGCAGTAGCCGCCGCCCTGTGAGTTTTTCTCGCAGCCGGCATGACTACAGCGCTTACCGCCGCCGTGCATCGTACAAAAGCCACCACCGACGTCAGCCTTTTGACAATTGGGCTCAGTGCAGCGCTTGCCGCCGCCGTGACCGCGGCAGAGACCGCCACCGGCGTCCACTTTGTGGCACTCGGGCACGGTGCAGCGCGAGCCGCCGCCGTGCTTGCGGCAGTAGCCGCCTCGCTGGTAGCCGTTGGTGCAGCCTTCGTGGCGACACTTCTTGCCGCCGCCATGACCCACGCAGAGACCGCCGCCCGCGTCGACCTTGTCGCAGCCACCGGGGTGCGTGCAGGCGCGGCGCGGTAGAACCATCGGCGCGTTCAACAATTGCCGAGTATAAATACCCCAATTCTCCGAGAACGAATCATTTGCGGCTTGTACGCCAAAGGACCTGCGAAAACGCATATTTTTCATAAAATTACGGAGGTCTGAACCCGCCGCTGACCGACGGTCGAATTCCTCGACTTTTTGCTCACGTGCGCTGAGGTGATAACGGTATTACCTGTTTATGAAGGTAATCTACTGGCTATCTTTCCGGCGCCTCGTTGCGGCTTCTCGTCGAGAATGCGCGCTTCTCGGAGAGAATGCCCGCATCACGCATTCCACGTCATTTGCTGCTGTCACGCATTCCACGTCATTTGCTGCTGTTATGCATTCCACGTCATTTGCTGCTGCTACTATGATAGAATCGACGATTAAAACACACAAAAGCGCCACCTACGATCGCGCCTCCTAGATCTACTTCGCAGTGCATAGAACCAGGCATCCGTGGCAATCGCGGGATATATGCCGGTTCCCCTATGCCATCGTTTCCCGGTTCCCCACAGCTCAGTCCTAAACCCATCCGCTGGGAATGATTATAAACCACTTGATGCCGTCGAGAGAGGCTATCCTCGTCGATATTGCCAGCGGTGTCCGCACTTGATTCTTGTCAGGTATAGATTTCATTCGACTATACCCTTGCTCCTTCAGATTGATGCAAACTGCAACCTGCGTTTCCACGTGGCAACGGCGCGGCCATCTTTTTTAATGTTATTTAACATCGAATAGAAGGGAGCGATTTGTGTTTGTCCCTGTTCTCCCGGATGACAAGGTTTGTCCCAAACGTATCCGGACAATTCAAACCTGGTTTCGAAATTTGCGGGATGGACACCGCGGGGAGCGACGACGAGACGTACTCGATCACGTCGCAGCCATGTACGTCCATGAGCATCCATGCCGATGCTAGCGGAAAGAGGCTCATGGAGCCATCTTGTAGGGGGCGACCTGCATGAGTTCTACCCCAAGGTACAGCCCGCAGAGACACCGCAAACGACCTCATGTCTGTAGACGATCGCACCGTCCGTGCCGCTGACCGGCGACCTCGCCGAGCTACATTCGTTCCTGGTCGGCCAGCGCCCAGCCCAAGACTTTGGCCTTCGAACTCGTGGAGGTACAAAGCTCCGTATCGGGCGCTGCGACGCCAACGTCCTGTAGGCGTCATCGTCCAAAAGGCCATCGAGAGCAAGCTGCGCGAGCTCGAGAATCTCAACTTCCGCCTCTACTTGGACGAAGGTACTCGAACGAGCTAGTATGCATGAAGCAAATTGCGAAATCTTTACAGGGCGCGAGATGCAGAAAGGCCAGGAGCTTCAGATTTTGTCCATGACCTGCTTGCCGCAAGCGTCCAAGCCCGAGCCGCCGACGCGAAAAGCCAAGGCGACCGTCGATGTGGTCAATAGGCGTCGCGCCAAGAAGCCTCGGCGACCGTCTGCGTAACATAGTACACATCAAATACAGGACGGCGCGCTATGCTATGACACGACCGCTCTTGGATGCGATCCTCGATCCTCGAGACCCAATAGGACTGCCGTTGGCTGCGTGATTGGTTTTACCATTCGATTAGCTACTTAAAGAGCGCATATCAACGTCACTTTGCCGGGGTTTCACCGGACGCTTTACAGAACAAGTAGACGACGCATAAGTGGGTGACGGACATGAGCAGTCGACGATTTCAATGGTTTCCAAGATGCTGCGGTGCGCGGTGCAGCCCCGCGCTGCGCCATCTGTACGTTCATGTTTGCTTGCATCAAAACGCTCGATTGCCGCGACTGTAGTCGGCGGGGGGCTCGGCCATGGCAACAATGACGATCACCAATGGCGCCGCGGTGTCGGGCAGATTGCATGACCAGAGTCAAGCGTCGTACCTCGCTGCCTACGCCCGTGTCGCCTCCAACTTGGTGGCTGGCTGTCTCATTCTTCTTTCGCTCTTGACGCTCTCCGTGCTCGTGTCTCAGGTACGATGACAATGCGGGACGCATTCAAGATGACGCGTCGTTGCCATCTAGGGCATGTTTGACCGGCTCGTGGTCTCTGTCAACGCCCAGACCGAGACCTACTTCTGGGCCCCCTTTGGGCAGAACTGCCTCCTCACGGCAACAGGGTTTGAGCCCGGCAGGTGATAGATGTCATATCCTGCGACGTCGCTGAATCTGAAACGCTTTTGTGCGCAGCTGCAGCGTCGATGAAGTCAACGCGACGAGCCCCATTGTATGGACAGCACTGGGTCGCACCTTGGCTCAACAGTGGGCACGCGAGCTTCAAGAATGTACGTACTCTGCGGCTCGACCAAACGTATGGATAAGAAGTGTCGGCTAGCGCCAACTCTGCGCGTCACGACGTGCGTCATCGGTGGCACATCCAGCGTTGGCTGGGCCAACCTGCAGCTGGTCGCAGGGTACAATCACGGTCCTGACGCTGCACTCGAGTGCTTATCATATGCGTAGCTATGACGCGTTCCCCGAATGCTTGCCGACCAGTGGCGCGCAGCCGGTCGCTGGGATGGCCATGCTCGAAACCACGGTATTGGCTTTGGTACAAGCTGACGTTTATAGACATGTCCTTAGATTCGAGAGGCGTTCGTGGAAGGTGTCTATCTCGTGACGCTCTACTCCGACTTGGACCCTGCCATGAATGTACTTGCGCGCTGTCATGATGACACATGCGATCCGATTGTGATGCGTAGACGGTGCTCAACCACGTGAGCTCGGACGGCTCGCAAGCCAAGCTCATGACCAACCCTGCGCGCACGATCATTACGCAAGACGGCGTTGCTTCAGCTGATGCCTTGGGCACGGACTATATTATCAACTCGTACCCGCTGGGGCCGTGGTAGAGCCTTCCATGTCCGACTACAAATATCACTCGGACGTTAGGTTCCGCGTCGTGGGATATTGCCACACGGAAATTGAAGAAGTGAGTGATCTCGGGCTGCCTGGGTGGAGCCAAGGTACCAAAAGAAGAGAGATGTCGTACCAAACGTGGTGGTCTTCAATAGGCAAGTCGTCGGGGCACGCGATCTGCCCGGGCTGGAACTGTGGCCACCAAGTCGAGAACGCGACCGCCTTGATTGCGCTGCAGCTCTGTCTTTCGATGTTGACGCTCGCACTCCTTGGTGGCGATATTTATGTCACGTGGCAAGGTTGTTTGTGTGTCGCACAACAGCCATGGCTAACCTCGATGACGTAGGCCTGCGCGGTCTTCTCCGCCACAAGCCAGTGCTAACATACGCACTCCTCTCTGGCCTCGAGCGTCGCAAGGTACTACTTCCAGTGCGCGTGATGCGATAGAACACAAGTGAGTAGGTGCTGTTGAGCTTTATCACGCTCAACGCCGCGCCGTCGCTTCTGTATCTCGACGTTTCGCGCATCTACTTTTCACCACAAACGGATTTAAGATTTGGTCGCTCTCGGCCGCGATGCTCGGCAACTGCGTCGCGTTTGGTGTCCTTTTCATCCTCTCGTACGCGCTCTGCGTCCTAGGAGCCACTCAATGCGCGCGCCGTGCATAGGCTCGTGAGCATGCTCCCTGCTCCGCGCCTTCTCCAGGATTACTGCCTCAGCTACTCGGCGCCCGCCTTCCTCTTTGGCACGATCGGGGGCGTAGCCTACAACCTCTGCGACATAGACCTGTTCAGATTCGTGTACAACCAGTTTTACGCCGCACCGCCGTACCTTGGTAATGTGCCACTTTGCCATATCTTTGTCCAACACTCTGAAATAGGAATGTATGTCAATCAGGCCACCTGGCCGAGTGGCGCGTACGTGGCAGAAGGCACGCCGGCCGTCGCAACCTTCCTCTCGTCGCTGGCTGTCTACCCAGTGTTGATTGCAATTGGTGTCTCGATGCTGCTCTCGATGGGACACCGCCGGCTGCGCTCCCGCGGGTGCGCTCGTGCCATTGGTGGTGCAGCTTCTCACGCGGGACGGTAGATTGCTCCTTCGCACCCAGTGGTGCACGACCAACTCGTTCTTGCGCTACGCCAAACGTCCACAGTACATCACGTCTCTGCCGCTCGAAGAGTCGAATGCCATCAAAATTGGCGCCAAGCTCTTTTGCAAGCCGAGCACGATGGCCCTCATGGGCTACGGTATCGTCGCCGAAGCGTATGGCGTCCTTTGAGGGTTGCTGCTGCTAAGCGTGCTGATATTGGTTAGTAGGGAGACGGACCCGGCTCCGGGCGCCGCCATGAAGCGTCCGCAGACGACATTTGTTTTGGTCAGCATATACGCACTGCTGCCCGCGCTTCTCCACAATATTTGGCGCATGCCAGTGTTCATCGCGGGCGTCATTCGCGGCAACCAGTTCGAACCTGCGGCAGCTAAAGCCACCCTCGACCGCACGCGCGAGTATGTGCACAAGCGCGGGTCCTGCGTCACGTAGACTACGAAACTCTATGATATTGAACTTGTTATCCATTCCAAACCCCTCCACTGAATCTAGTTTCACGGGAGCGAAGGGATTGGAGTGGCTGCAGCGTAAAAGGTTGACGGTCGTCCAAAATTTGGTGCGAGGATCCTAATGCAACAGGTGCTTTGTTCGCGGCCGATGTCGAGACTGGTATGCGGCTGCCACGGTGAAAAAAAGCAGCACCGAGATATACATGTTACGTCGCAACATAGAGTTTCAAGACACAGAGAATGCATTACTTCGAATTGGTATGACTCGTTATTAGTGAACGTGAGTGACATGCTTGTACTCGTAACGCGCTTGTCGATCCAGGTACGCGTCGGGGGTCGCGATGAATTTGCCGTCCACAACGTGACCATACGTCCGGGGCGGGAACCAAAAGAGACGTGGGCACAACAAGGCGGGTACGAGCGCGTAAATGCTAATGACGAAAAACGTCTTTGGCGGCTTGGGAAGGACGGGGCCGGTCGTTGTGTCGCTACAACAGAAATTCAAAAATCAGATCGGATAAATTCTAAGCAAGACGGACGTACGATGCAGTGCGACGCGTCACCGTGACATACCCCAGCTGTGTCAATACACTGGTCCAGTGTGCTCTTTCAACCACGTCATAAGGACAAAGAAACGCACCACGGGAGACAAGCTACGTGCTGGTGCACGCGTATGGTGGCATGTTCGTCGAGCGGTAATGCCGTCAAGAGCGTCGGTGGATTCGCGACCACCAGAAAGCTGTTTTGGAGGCACCAGTCCGTGCGAAGCAAGAAACTAGATTGGGTGCGATGTCAGAATCAGGATACGACAGAAATGATCACCTCTGACGACGATAGAGGCGCTCGAACAGCGTCGTGAGGAGAGATAAAGCGAGTGCCGCCGAAAGCGCCGCGCAAAGGTGGATCTGGAGCCACGTAAACACGACGGATGTGCCTTGTGCTACGTAGGCGCCACTTGGCCACGTCGCGTTGCGCAGCCACAATCCTATCATCATAATAAATGAAGGGAACCAAGGACAGCAAGTACCCAAGGTAGGCTCGGCGGCAAAGAAGGCGTTGTACGTGGTTTCGAAGAGCGACTGAGTTCCGGCGCACGCCAGGAAGATCGTAGTGAGCGACGTGTAGACGAAGAGCGTCGCATTATATTGGAGACACGCCGTGTGGCACCTCGCCGGCACCGGAAGAACCTCGATGCAGCTACCGTCGGTATCGCATCTGCATCGAATAGCGTGCAGCGGGAGCACTTGCCTGAGCACGAGTACGACGGCGAACGAGGCAAAGACGGCTAGCATCGCCACCGCGAGGCTCCAGACTAAATAGCCATTTTGCGTAAAGTAGTAGATGCGCGCCACGTCCAAGTACAAGAGCGATGGAAGCGCATTGAGGACAATGACAAGGGTCAGGCACTAGTGCAGCAGTGCTGATCCAAGGCAGTATTATGCAACACGTACTTTGCGCCGCTCCAAACCATCGAGGATACGGTATGTCATCGTGACAGGCTTCGCGTGGTAGACATGTTGCAGACCTTGACGCAAAAATGCGGTCCATAAAAGGCTGCTTTGGTCGCATGTACCGTAGCAGGTGAGGTAGATGTCGCCGCTGAGCAGGAGACAAGCCGCGACGAATGCGACGAGCTGCAGGACGATGAGCTCGGGTGCGTTCTGCACCGCGTGGCCACACGTCCAGCCCGGTGCAACGGGCTGTTGGGAGTATTTGCCTAGCCTTTGGTGCCGTTCCAAACTCTGTTGGGACGACTCTACCTTGGCTCCAGCCTCGTAACGACGACGTGAAGGCACTCAGCTCTTCCATTTCCGTGTGGCACGAGACTGTTACTTGGTAGCTACGTACGCAGCGCGTTCAAGCAGCGAGACAATCGACGAATGCACCGTACCGAGGACCTAACGGGTACGAATGGATCATGTAATTTTGTCCAATCGCATCGGCGATGGTCTGGCCCTGGAGCGTCACCAGCGTCCGCAGCGGGTTGCTCAAAAGCCGCGCCGTCGTGCCATCCGTGTTGACGTACGTCAGTACGTTCTACTCACTTACGTTAGGCACAATAATGTCATCTGTTTTGTCGACACCTGCATGGTCGGGTTCAAATCCGAGTAAAGCGTCAAAAAATAGAGGCCTTCGGGGTGGGTATCGCGGACCTACATCAACAAGCTCGCTGATGGCGACGCGTCCTGCATCAACGAACGCACCGTGGTTTCCAGCATGGCCATGCCTGCAATGCTCTGGGCGCCGTCGCTAGGAAGGCAGTCGGGATAGCCGTCGTAGCTAGAGAGCAAGTGAGGTCGCTGCAGCGTCGGCCATTTGAACCCTGCAATGAATTGGAGATCGCCCCAGCCCACACTTGGCGTGGCTCCGATGATACACGTCGTCACATACAGCACGCGCGCTGTGCATTTCGTGAAGGAAAGATTCCATCGACGAAATAAGGACCTTTGGTGAGCTCGGCGGCCCACTGGTGGGCGAGCACGAGCCCAATGGCAGTCCACGCGTTGGCTTGCGTCGTGTTCTGCACGTCTGCCGAGCAGCTAGTCCCAATTGAAGAAGACGGAGGAATGTAGAGACGACCTGTGTGCCACGAATCCTTCCTTGTCGACGACGCAGCTCTTGCCGTACGGCGCCCAAAACTGGTCGGCGGTCTGCACGTTCTTGGAGACAATCGCCCGCTGAAACATGCCCTAGAACACGCTCATGGTCATACGACCGATAGGATCAAGACGCGCACTTGAGTGAGAAAGACAAACAGTGTCACGAGCGAGAGCAGCGCAATCGAGCACGTGACGACGTTCGAGACAAGGCATTGCAAGACGTCCATTGACGTGGGCTGCAATCGCTTCAAGGCTGCCGCTGCAGCACTCGCGTCGGTCGTTGAGGGCTCGGAGCAGAGCCCCAGATTGATGTCAGGGCCGATGCGGGGCATGTGGCGCGAACAAAACGCTCCGGACGAACTAAAATAGCGCGCTAACGTGCAGCATTTGCAGTGCGGAGGACATTTTTCTTCCAACAGAAAATGTAGCAGCTTCGATGCGTTCAATCCTCAAGAGTTGTGGGGGTCGACGGTGCAAGCACCCCGGTCGACAACTCGACACCTCGTCCATGTCTAATCGAACGCCCCCTTAGCGCGAAATATCGCTCTGCCAGAGTATGTACCTCCCGTGCAAGCTCTTGTACCTGATTGTCAACGCGATCGCAAACATGCCATCAGAGGTCGACAGCCGCAATATTGTGTGCGTATTGCCCGCCACGCGAGACTGCATGGATTGGCTTTAAATGACGTGCTTTTAGCCATGGAAATCCGGACGGCCATTCGGATACGGCAGTGGGCTGGTGGACGATGAGCTTGAACTTGCCGCAGCATGGCTGGGACGACGGCTGCCTCGACGTGTACGAGAAGATCGAGTGCATTGGCGCCGGGACGTACGGCCAGGTCTACCTCGCTGCCCACCGGGACACGGGCGACATGGTCGCGCTAAAGAAGATCCGCAGCCTCAACGAGGTCCAAGGCCTCCCGGTGACCTCGATCCGCGAGATCAAGGTGCTCAAGTCGCTCCGCCACCGCAACCTCGTGGGCCTCAAAGAGGTTATCGTGACCAACGAAGTCGACGATCCCGACGACGACTTTGCTGGTACGCCTACCGCAACCCTTCATCTACCTGAATTCTCATGCGCTTAGCAGAAAAGTGCGGGCCCGGCGCCGACTTTACCACGGGTTGCATCTACCTCGTGCTCGAGTACGTCGAGCACGACCTCACGGGCCTCATCGACCGGCAGTACCCGTACGTACATACTGCGACCGCGAAATCGGATTGGGATGGCTGCCTGCAGGTTCTCGGACGTGGAGATCAAGAGCATCATGAAGCAGCTCTGCGAAGTCCTGGTTGCCATGCATGGCGTCGACATCATCCACCGGTACGCTTGGCCTGTCTCGTACGTCGCTAATGACATCGCCTGTAGCGATATCAAGTGCTCCAACCTCCTCATGACGCCCAAGCATGTCTTAAAGGTCGCCGACTTTGGCCTCGCGCGGTCTATTGGTGGCGGCGAGAAAAACTTCACCAACAAGGTTTCGTTACAACTCTCTATATGATCTCGACATGGGTGTATGTGACTAGGTGGTCACGCTGTGGTATCGCAGCCCCGAGCTGCTCCTTGGCGCCACGTCGTACGACTCAATGGTCGACATGTGGAGCGTCGGGTACCGTCTCGCGTCGTGAGGCCCGCAGCACCATCACACTTTCTATGTAGCTGCGTCTTTGCCGAGCTGTACATTGGCCGGCCGCTCTTTGCGGGCAAGAACGAGATGGAGCAGATCCGCCGCATCTTTGAAGTCTGCGGGTCGCCCACGCAAAGCAACTGGCCCGACCATGGGAGCTTGCCGTTCGCGAGCAAGTTTGTACCGGACGCCACACTGCCCAACCGCCTCGCCGACTTTCTCAAGCGCGAAACACAAGCGCGGTACCCGACGCGGGAGTTGCCCACGGGCGCGCTGGACCTTATGACGAGCCTGCTGCAGCTGGACCCAAAGAAGCGTCTCACGGCGTCGGCGGCGCTGCAATCTCGGTACTTTCGGTCCGAGCCCTTGGCACCGGCCGATCCGGAGAGGTAGAGTCACTCATCTATCTCATTCTATACAAACCTCGGTTTGATGCGTAGCTTGCCGCCCCTCTCCAACTTGCCACCGTCGCACGAATTTCAAACAAAAAAAATCCGAAAAGAGCAGGCGTCGAAGCGCAATCTTTCTGCCTCCATGTCCATCTCATCTGAGAGCCGACCGCTCGGAAGCCCGAGCGACGCACCGCTGCCACCCAAGCGCGCCAAGACCTCAAGCATTGACCTCAAGTCGCGGCAGTAGTCGAGACACGGCAAACCACCACGTACGTTCTTAAGAGTCAGCCTCTCTGCGAGTACGTGCGTTGTTTCAATGCATGCCTTTAGTCCATGTCGAGTATCAAAGTATCAAGTTAGCTAATGCAGGTGCCGCGCGTGTAGATGTACGTCTTGGTCCGGTCGAGCGGTCCTTTGGTCTCTCGGAACGTGTTGGCGACAATGCTGCCGACGGCGCGAGGCTTCACGCAGAACCATTTGGGGCTGTACAGTGCCAGCACTAAGCTGTAGATGCTCACGATCGTAAACTCCTCGTCGGCTTTCTTCATCGAGGCGGTCGCGCTACGTGCATGTGAGAGAGATGTCGTGGACACAAGCTTTTGTACTCTGGCGCGTTGAGAACGGTGGCGTACCCAAGCAGCGCCATGGTGCTATCGACCGACCGAGCGTCATGCAAGGACCTCCACATGTGATGTACCTCGGCTTGCAGAACATGCGGTTGCCAATCTTGATGGCATTCGACTGCTCGAGCGGCAGCGTGGTGAGGACGCTGGGCGGTGCGACGTGCGAGAGGAACGAGTTGGTGCTGCACCAGTTGGTCGAGAGGAAGATCCTACTCGCAGTGGATACCGATGACGTCGACGCCGTGTCGCACCGGCGCACGGCAAAGATGCGATAGAGCGTCGCGTAGCCGATCGAGGCGACCCACGACACGAAAAGCGGTGTTAGAATTTCGCTTTGGAGCCACGTAAACGCCGTGGGCGTGCCCTCGGCGACGTACGCGCCGCTCGGCCACGTCGCATTGTTGACAAACATGCCTAATAATGTCGTCATTTCATACGATGAAATAGACCACGCGATACCTATGTACGGCGGGGCCGCGAAGAAGGCATTGTAGACTTGTTTGAAGAGGCCGCGGTCGCCCGCGAGGACAACGAAGATGGCGGCAATCGACGCGTACATGTAGAGCGGCGCCGAGTACGTCAGACACTTTTGGCCAAGGAGCGACCGAAGGGGTCGGCACAGCCAATCCAGAAGGCTAAAAACAATATAGCAGCAGCAAGATACGACAACTGTTGTGTACCTCACTGCGAGAAGCCACCCGAAGGAAACGAAACTCGCCACCATGAGAGCAGAGAGACTCCAGATCTTGAAGCCATTTTCTGTAAAGAAGTAGATGCGCGAGACATCCATGTAGAGAAGGCCTGGCATCGCGTTGACAAGGATGCAGACCATAAGCAGCTACACCATCGACGTTAGATATCCGGATATGTATGCATGTACCTTGCGCCGCTCCAGACCCGAGAGAATCGCGTACGTGAGCACGGGTTTCCCACCCAAAACACCCTTGAGCCCTAGGACCCATTTCACACCTACCATGGTAATAGCAGTGTGTACCTTGATACGTGGTGAGGAGGTCGCCGCTGAGCAGCAAGAGCGTCATGACGGCAAAGATGACTTGAATCGCAATGAGCTCATTCGCGTTGGCGACGTCGTGTCCGCAGTTCCAGCCCGGCACGATGGGCAATTTCGAGTGGGCACCTACACTCGTTGTGCTTGGCATCGTCGGACGAGAGAAATCGAGCACCTTGGCTCCAGCCCGTGAGACCCAACGCCGAAATCTGCCCCGAGAGCTCTTCGATCTCCGTGTGGCACGCCGAGGTAACCAAGTATCTAATATCCGCGATAAGGACAGTAGGACATTATACTCCTGACAAGATCATGCATACCGGTCACCAAGCGGCCGCGACGTAATGATGTAGTCAGAGCCAAGGAGGTCGTTTTCGATGCCGCCTGCTTGCGTGATCACTGTTCGCTTGACGTTATCAATGAGGGGCGCCACAGATCCATCCGTGTTGACATAGTTTTGGACGAGCTGTCACATTGTCTGTAAGTCCAAATTGCTACAGTCGAATCTGAACGCACCTGCATTTCTGGCGTCAGGTCCGAGTAGAGTGTCATGAGGTAGACGCCTTCGGGGTACTTCTCGCGAATCTATCGTGTTTTCATCGACACAAATCCGGAAAATCGATAGAAAATACCGTCGTTTCCAGCATCATCATGCCCGCCACGGGCTGCGCGCCGTTGGTCGGCAAGCACTCGGGGAAGGCAGCGTATCTACTCGCATATCAAATTGGTACCATGACCAATATATATTGAATCGCAGCAGTACCCGGCGATGAACTCGAGGTTGGCCCATCCGACGTCTGCGCTGCCCCCAATGCTGCACGTCGTAATGTACAGCGGGCTTGCTGCAAACATGCGTGAGCTCTCGCGTTTACATGTGTGACTGAAGCCACGCACCTTTTGCGAGCTCGAGCGACCACTGCTGCGCGAGGGCGACGCCGACGGCCGTCCATGCAGCCGGTACAATCACGCTTTCCTCCACGGCCGAGCACCTACAACCTCTTTGCTGCTGGACACTTGACATGCTGTCGTCAGTATACGTGTTGGGCACAAAGCCGTTGGCGTTGAGCATGCAGCTTTGGCCGTACGGCGCCCAGAA
>NW_012156396.1:94607-127036 GCF_000151545.1 Saprolegnia parasitica CBS 223.65 | reverse complement strand
TTTGCGCGTTCGCCGACACAATCGTGCGGGCAAACATGTCTAGCATGAGAGATCGCTATTTGAAATCACAGAAGCAGGAGGGTATTGTGTACCTGGGACAGAAGCGCGATGAGCGTCGCAACCGAGAGGAAGACGAGGGCGCCGGCGACGAGGTTGGAGAGAATGCGCGTCAGCGCCACGTACGATGTGCTCTTCTCGTTGGCGTTCTTGTCGGAGCGATGGCTGGCGGTCGAGCGCGCCGACGTTGACACTGTCTTGCCTAGCTGCCAGCCCGCGCTTTATACAGAGAGCCATGGACATCGAGGTGCGTACGTCTGACTGGAGGCGGTAGACCCACGAACGCAGCGGAATGACGACCATGGTGCAGCGTCTCCGTGCAAGCAGTGGATAAAAAGGCCACCAAGTTGAGAAATGTGACCTTGCTTGTTTGTTTTTAGGCGGTGGTTTCAACTAAGGGCCGATAAAACGCTTTTCAAGCACGCATATTTCAAGATGTTGATAAATACGGGACCAGATTGGTGTAGGTGAAAGGATACTCTCTCTCTCGGATTCTCAGGCTATCAATCATGCTACCACCCATGCTTAAATTTACGTTATCAACCCTGCTATGACCATGCGAACGCTATCAACCATGCTATTAACCCAATCCCTACCAAAGGAAACACGCTTGTGTGTACATTACTAGGGCGTATGCAAGAAGAAATTAAGAAATACAAGTGCCGCGGCTGTAGCTGTACGCCTTGAGCTTGTCGAGGGTCGTTTTGGTTTGCACCTTGAACATGTTGCTAGAGATGTAGCCGATAACGCGTGTGCGCCATGGCAGCCACGCCGGTGCAATCAGCGACGGCAGCAGCGCATAGATGCTAATGATCGCATAGTCGCTCGGCATGCTCTGTTTACGTCCAGCTGGGCCATTGCTGCGTCCGCACCATGAGCGAAATGCAATGCAACGAAAGCACGTACTTGGATTCGACGACGCACGCGTAGCCCATGAGGGCCATGGTGCTACACGCAGAGTACTTTTGAGAAGCCATGCGCTCGTCGAAACGTAAGGTACCTCGGCTTGCAAAAGATGCGGTTGCCAATCTTGATGGCATTCGACTGCTCGAGTGGCAGCGTCGTCAAGCACGTTGGTGGCATCACGTGCGAGAGGAACGAGTTGGTGCTGCACCAGCTCGTGTGCAGAAAAAAGCTAGCGTTGGAGGTGAGTCGTAGCCGTTTGGAGAATACGAACCGGCGGGAATAGACGATGCGGTGCAGCGTTCGCCAGCCGAGCGAGGCGGCCCAGGACGCAATCAGCGGCACGAGGATCTGCGACTCGAGCCACGTCACCACGGCGGGCGTGCCTTCTGCCACGTACGCACCCCTGGGCCATGTCGCATTGTTGATGTAGAGGCCTAATGCAAGAAATGTCATTCTTTTGACCGCCGACGAGAGCGCGATGCACCAATGAACGGCGGCGCCGCAAAAATGCGTTGTAGACCGTTTGAAACACCGCCCGGTCGCCCGCGCAGCTCCAAAATATAGCGGCAATCGACGCGTACATGTAGAGCGGCGCCGAGTACGTCAGACACTTTTGGCCAAGAAGTGACCGAAGGGGTCGGCACAGCCAATCCAGAAGGCTAGAAACGCTATAGCACAAAGATATGGCGACTGTTGCGTACCTCACTGCGAGAAGCCACCCAAAGGAAACGAAACTCGCCACCATGAGCGCAGAGAGACTCCAGATCTTGAAGCCATTTTCTGTAAAGAAGTAGATGCGCGAGACATCCATGTAGAGAAGGCCTGGCATCGCGTTGACAAGAATGCAGACCATGAGCAGCTACACCATCGGCGTTAGGCATCGTTGGTGCGGTCAAGTTGCACCTTGCGCCGCTCCAGACCCGAGAGAATCGCATACGTGAGCACGGGTTTCCCGCCCAACACACCCTTGAGGCCTAGAATGCGCTCACGCTTGTCAGCCTCCAGTCGTCTTACTAGCAAGGGCCGGTTCGATGTGTACCTTGATAGGTGGTGAGGAGGTCGCCGCTGAGCAGCAAGAGGGTCATGACGGCAAAGATGACTTGAATCGCAATGAGCTCATTGGCGTTGGCGACGTCGTGTCCGCAGTTCCAGCCCGGCACGATGGGTAATTTCGAGTGGGCACCTACGCGCGTTGTGCTTGGTACATCGAGCGAGAGAAATCAAGTACCTTGGCTCCAGCCCGTGAGTCCCAACGCCGAAATCTGTCCCGAGAGCTCTTCGATCTCCGTGTGGCACGCGGAGGTAACCAAGTACCTAATGGTTAGGATTACATTCCAGGCTGGGCAACTCGAATAGGAGCATACCGGTTGCCAAGAGGCCGCGACGTAATGATGTAGTCAGAGCCAAGGAGGTCGTTTTCAATGCCACCTGCTTGCGTGATCACTGTTCGCTTGACGTTCTCAATGAGGGGCGCCACAGATCCATCCGTGTTGACGTAGTTTTGGACAAGCTGTCACGGTCTGTGAGTCCATATTGCTGCTGTCGAATCTGAACGCACCTGCATGTCTGGCGTCAGGTCCGAGTAGAGCGTCATGAGGTAGACGCCTTCGGGGTACTTCTCGCGAATCTATCGTGTTTTCATCGACACAAATCCGGAAAATCGATAGAAAATACCGTCGTTTCCAGCATCATCATGCCCGCCACGGGCTGCGCGCCGTTGGTCGGCAAGCACTCGGGGAAGGCAGCGTATCTACTCGCATATCAAATTGGTACCATGACCAATATATACAAAACGCAGCAGTACCCGGCGATGAACTCGAGGTTGGCCCATCCAACGTCTGCGCTACCCCCAATGATGCACGTCGTAATGTACAGCGGGCTTGCTGCAAACATACATGAGCTCTGACATGTGTGACTGAAGCCACATACCTTTTGCGAGCTCGAGCGACCACTGCTGCGCGAGGGCGACGCCGACGGCCGTCCACGCAGCCGGTACGATCACGCTCTCCTCCACGGCCGAGCACCTACAACCTCTCTGCTACCAAGCACTTGACATGCTGTCGTCAGTGTACGTGTTGGGCACAAAGCCGTTGGCGTTGAGCATGCAGCTTTGGCCGTACGGCGCCCAGAAAAACCCTTCGGTTTGCGCATTCGCCGACACAATCGTGCGGGCAAACATGTTCTAGCATGAGAGATCGCTACTTGAAATCACAGAGGTGGGAGGGTACTGTACCTGGGACAGAAGCACGATGAGCGTCGCAACCGAGAGGAAGACGAGGGCGCCGGCGACGAGGTTGGAGAGAATGCGCGTCAGCGCCACGTACGATTTTTGGCTCTCTTGAGCGCCCTTCTCGTTGCGAGAGCCCGTTCCGACGCGCACCGACATGCTGCCACTGCCACCATGCTAGATGCGGCACGATATTGCATCGTTCTTGGACGAAGTACGTACGAAGGACTGGATCCGATAAGCTAGGCCGCGTGCGTTCTGCAGCATTACGTCACTTGTACACTGTTTCACGGCCGTTAAAGGTGTAAGAATAGAAAGGCTGCAAGGATGGGGCACTAGTATGGCGCTCTTGGACGCATTTTCGCCAATCAAGCAAAGTGGCTAAATTTGGCATTGACGATTCAGTGCACCTCGCGTCGATGTGTTGTCGATGATAATACTCACGTTCTTAGTTCACGCTGCGTTGCCTTCACTACAATGCGTCCTCGCTAAACTTGCCGTCCGAGAACGGAGCGCGTTCGGAAGCGGTTGGAAGCGTCTCCGCCGCGTCGGTTCGCGAGGTGGGCCCTCAAAATAGGACGCTCCATAGCATGCCGCACTTGCAGACATGCACTGCTTTGCGTACACGGTAGCAATGACCGCCATGGTCGCCGCACAGCTGGAGACGGACGGTGGCGGGTTCAACAATAGGCTCTGCGGCATCGACATCAACACGCTGCTGCCCTACGGTCCCGACACCCCCACGGCTGCCGTGTGCGCGTTTCGCAACTCGACGACGCGAGATTTGTATACGCACACCCGCGCCGCCGCCCGTGTGCGCAACAGTGGCAATCGTCTCTGCGGTGCGTGGCTCTGGGGCTCGCAAGGACACGTCGTCACGTCGTCGTCGTGCGTTGGTGCGCTTGCAGTTTTCATCTGCAACAAAATGCTCACATAAGGATACTAGGCCGCGGCCAAAGCGCGCTGACCGTCGACTTGAACGCCGAGTCGCAAACGTGCATCGACGACACGACGGTCGCGTGCAACGGCCAGACGCGGCTCCAGCATCCACCGCGTCTGTTGCACGTCAACCGCACGATCGGCTATGCCCTCTTGCAGCTGCACCCTGCCGATGCGCGTATAATCGTGCCATTGTATGGGTACCTCCAAGCGACACTGACGGTTGCTGCCGGCGCGCCCATCTACGTGGCAGGCCAATCCAGCAACAGCTGCAAGCGTCTCCTGACCAAAAACACCCAAGCCGAGTCTCTCGTCGTGACGCAAACCGACTTCAAGTTGGGCCCCGTTCACACAACGCATTTCTTATGCTGCTCTTTGGTGTAGGATGCCGTCGTGCTCGTCGACGAGCTTGCTTGCCTACGGGACGCAACTCGATATCCGGTCGCATGGGTCGCCCGTGCTGCTCCGAGAGACCCACACCGTTGTCGGTGTCAACGTCTGCGACGACAACGCAAACTGTCAAAACGCTGCCGTGCCAATGGCAACGATTGTCGAGGAACTGACGCCAAAGCGTCTCGTGCCGGCCAATGGTATCGCGTCCGGGGTCGTCCCCGTCGTGGCGACCTATCGGGACCCAACCAAGACGTACCAGAAATAACTCGTCCGTCGGTTGGAAATGAATACATTCGTTTTGCTTTTTCGCACCCCCGCAACTAGACAAGCTCGAAATCCAGCCCCAAAGGATACGTTGGTATGCAGCACGACCGCCGCAGCTTCTTATTATGCAAAATCCCTAACCCTATCCACTCTTGACACTGCCAAACGACAATATCATACAGCGTCTTCGTTGGACTGGGAGCCGCTGGACGAGACGGGAAGTGCGCACGTTGCTTCGATGGCTGCTTCGGAGAGCGCGCACGTGCGTGGCAAGCTTGCATTCGGCAACGAACTGAACACGTCAATCGGTTCGCTGCTGGAAATCGTCATCTTGTACGGAAGCGAGGCCGTGGAGCTTGCGAACGCGCCTTCGTGAATATCGGTGGAGAACGCATCTGTGTTGATGCCAGCGATAGCGTCCTTGTCGGCGAGCTGGAGGAGCCCGAACGCCAGAATGTAGCGCCCCGCCGGCAGCGTCATCACCAAGTACGGGTCGTTGCTCGAGATGCTGCCATCGTCGCTGCCCATGGACGGGAGCGCTCGTCTCAAATCGTCGCTCGAATAGATTGCGCCACCTACATATATCCGATGGAGATTGAGGTTCAAAGTCCAATCGCTAGCGCATCTTGACCGGGAAGGAGTTTGGAGTAGACACGCAATGTCGTGCCCCCGGTCGAGTACGTGATGCGGCAGTCGCGCATCACGTCAACGCACGTGTTGGACGTCGTATTGAGCTCGTTCACGACGACATCGATCAGAATCTTGGTCGGCGCGTGAACAACAAGCTCGTAACGATCCACAGTCGTATAGCGCGGTCGCCGGGGCACAACGCCTTGACGGATCGCACCAAAGTACGGTGGGTGGCGAAACGGCAGAGTCGGCGCCCGTGGAAACGCAACGGGATCTGCAAATGCAGAAATCGTGCCAAGGCCGTCACCCAGCGCGTTGGCGGGCAAGAGGTTTTGAAAGAGTAGGTCGCGTACAATGCAGGCCATTGGAATGCCCGCGTTGGAGCACGCGGCGGCGCCACAGTAGTGCATCGCCACGACCGTGTTGGTGGTCGCATCCAGAACGGGGGCGCCGGACGAGCCCGGCTGCGTGTCGGCATCGTACATGACCCCGCCTCGGTAAAACCCGTCGTTGTTGAGGTCACACCTACGATGCATCGTCGCGCCACGTCATCCGAGCGTAATCACCGACCCTTTCGAGGTGAGCCCCGTGATGGTTGTCGGCAACGTCGTCTGGTTCATGGACGCGATTGTCTTGCACCCGCCGTTCGGATGCTGCGGCACGTACACGCGCATGCCGCGCGAAATCGAAAGCGTCGGGTGCACTTGGAGGTACCCGTAGGTCTGCACGAGGCTCAGCCCGGACGAGAGCAACAAGAGTGTGTAGTCGAGGATCAAATTGGTGGTGACCCACGTCGCGGCCACGGACGCGACAGCGCCGCTGCACACGGTGTAGTCGACGTCGACGCCGCACCACGACGCTTCCGCGAGAAACTCGAATTGCACTTGCTTGGCATCGCGGGCACTACCTAACTGCATGCTAGGATATGCAAGGTGCATTTGAAGGTGTACCAATGCAGTGGCTCGCGGTGATGACGTGGCCTTGACTGCCCCAGAGCCAGCCCGTGCACATTTTGAAGCCTTCAACACCAGGTGTCGGCACCCAAATCCGCACGACGGGTCGGCTGTACGCGTACATGCTCGTGAGCGGCGACGCCGTTGTGTAGTTGCAGATTGCGTGGCTGCTGCGGGTGCCACAACCTTGCTCCTCGCTGCTGCTGCCCGCGTTCGAGGTCGTGGCATAATGGCCGCTGTCGAGACTGGTAAAGTAGCTGTAGCGATCGACGCCGACGCCGAAGCCGTTGTCGCAGTACGAGACGCTAGTCGTGCGCAGCAGCCGAAGGCGCCAGAGGTTGGCAAATAACCGCGGCGTCCAGAGCCCCGAGCTATCGCCGACGGGCGAGAGATGTGCCGCTGAGACATTGAAGATTGGTGCATCCACAGCGACAAGCTCAACGCTGTCGCCGGGAGGCAGCACAAGCGTTGCTATCCGAAAACGCATGGCGATCGCCGACTTTTCAAAATACGAGTCGCTGAGCCACCCCGACTCGAGCGGCTCGACGCAGCGGGGGCCAACGCCAGCGCCAATACCTTCCGTCGCCGGAAGAACGACTGTCTTCATGCTGCTCGGCGTCCCCAAGATTTGGGCGCCGCATGCCACCGCGATCACCGTCAGCACCCAGAGCCACATGGAGGCAAATCCAAAAATCCACGAAGCCAAGATCCCGTTACGGCGAAACCGAAGATTGTCGCGTTCGGCCGAGGTGCGCGACTTCGCTGCTTCTTCTGCTCAACATCCAGGACCAGTGTAACGATACCCGTCGATGCAAATATCATCCTGATGACGCGATACCAGTCCGTCCTGTAGTTGCAATAAAAAGATAAATAATGTCTTTGTGGCACCACCCCTTGGCGGTCCCTTCACCAGTGTCGCGTTTTATTCTTTTTTTGCCGAGGGGATGGATATCCTGGCACTGATTGCATCGTTATACGAGGCTGTACGTGCATTTCTCAGTGCATCTCGTACGAAGCATCGAGAATGGCTTCGCATTGACGAATGAGCGCTGCCTCGCCTTCCATGGCGCACTCGGCCATCTTTGGCGCGGCATTCGAGTGCTTAATCGTGAGGGGCACGGTCGCCGAGAGAGTGACGCGGTAGGCGCCGCTGTCGCCAGTCTCTGTGGCGACGCCCGAGCAGCCCAGAAGCTGGGTGTACGGGTAGCCATTACGCCCGCGCCTCGCGTCGGCAAGCCCGAGGTTTGTGGCGCCGATCGCAACCGTGTGCGCACCGGCGGGTAGCACCGCCACGAGATACGAGTCGTACGGCGAGATGCTGCCGTCGGCCTTGCCCGCATTCGGATCCACCGAGTCGACGTCATCGTTGGCATAGGGCGTGTACTGCACTACATCGTATCCACGAGTGTCAAGAATCAAAGACACGATAGAGCGATGCGTACCGGTGGAATCGTTGGAGAAGACGTAGATCATCGTGTCCAGATACGCAATGCGGCAGTCATCGTTCACATCGGCAAACGCCTGCTTGTAGCCATCCCGTTCGAACGAGAGGACGTCGACAACAACAACGCCGGGCGTCGCCAGCTGAAATGTGATGTGGTCGACATTCGTAGCCCATCCGTTTGCGAACGACCCGACTTGGATGATGACGCCGTCGATGACGGCCTGCTTTGTAAAGGGCGACTCCACGCCGGGGAGGTTGGTGCCATACGGGCTCACCGTCGGGTCGCTGAACGGCGGCACGAGAGGGGGCGCCCCGCTCGCGATGCCGTTGGGCGGCAAGAGATTGTGCCGTCCGAGGTCCTGCGTGATCCATAGCATCGGAATACCTGCGTTTCGGCAGGCCGTTGCGCCGCAATAGTGCAACGCCACAACGGTGTTGGTGTCCTTGCTCAGAACCGGCGACCCGGACGACCCGCCGTCCGTGTCCACGTTGTACGCGTAGCCGCCTTTGCGATCGCAGCCAGGCGTCGCGAGGCTCGAGATGGTCGTGAATTGGTCGTCGTCGTTGAGGTACGAGAGGAGTTTGCATCCGCCGCGCGGATGCTGCGGCATGTACACGCGCATGCCCACGGACGCCGGACTCGGAGCGGCTTGGAGATACCCGTACTTGGCCGGAAGGTCGGCCCGAAGCTTCACCAGCGTAAAGTCGAGCGTTGCATTCGTATAGATCAAGGTGGCCGTGATCGCTTCCGTGACACCGGCGCACACGCCATTGCGGTTGCCACTGCAGAGGTAGCTCTCGGCAACAAACTGAAACTGGGCGTTCAATGCGTCTGCCTCCGAGCCTACACAGGTGGGCTCACACTCTACCAGCGATTTGGGAGGCATACCAATGCAGTGGTGGTTCGTGATCAAGTGCCCGGCCGAGCCCCAGAGCCAGCCCGTGCAGCCCTCGGCCGACTGCGATCCAGGGTTGACAATAATACGCGCCACGGGCCGCCCGAACGCGTACATGGACTGGCGCGGCGCCGACGGACTGTACGAGCACGTCACGTGCTCGCTCTGGTCTCGTCCGCACACGTCTTGGCGCTCGGACGTCGCGTTGGCTTCAAAAATGACGTCTTCTTGCGCGGACGGGACAAACGCATCGAGCCGCACCCCATAGTTGCTGCTGCTGGCGTTCATGCACGGCGCGTCCAAGAGAAGGCGGAGCATCGTTTGGTACGTGCGCGGTCCTGCCACGTCGTTGAAGACCGTGTCGGGCGCGAAGAACGTATTGAGGTCGACGTTCGCACTCCCATTCGTTAGCAAAAGCGATGCGTTGGGTGGTAGCTTGAGGTACGCAAAGATGGGCATGATGGCCACAGTGACAAGGCCCCGCGTGTACGTCGACGCGAACCACGCGCCTTGCCAGCTCACGCGCGTGCCGGCTTCATCGCATTGAAACAACTGTGTCTGCTCGTGAAGAGAGCCCGCGCCAAAGGTGGAGCCGGTGATCGAGACGACGTTGGGCCATCGGGTAGCTTCGGCGAGAGCCGCGACGGCAGCCAGACTGCATCGGAAATGGAAGAGGAAACGCATGCCGCGTCGATCCGTGCGAATTCAGCAGTGAGGCGTTGATGCTATGGCAACGGTGTCGCAAAGAAGATGCGCATCGTCGGCGTTGGCAGTGCAACGTCAAACTCGATCCAAACTATTCTCCTCCGCGACATAACGCTAACAGTCAACGCATCGCCGCAAGAGTCAACGCAGCGACACAAGAGTCAACGCAAGAGTCAAGACAGCGACACTCCCACAATGTCGAATTCTCTTGTGGTACCAACAGTAGCGTTGGCGAGATGAGGTCGCTACGTCTACGGCGACCTCAATCGGCGTGGAGAATGCGCGAGTCGAACGCCGGCGCGTCGGTCGGTTTTTGGATCACGGCTGCCCACTGCATCATCTTCTTCATTCCATCGATCGTCATCATTTCAACGAGCTCCGGGTGCGACTGCCTATATATATATGCAGTTGAGCGCTCTCGCACCAGATCTGGCACGTCGTACCACATGTGGCACCACTCGTCCAACGAGATAAAACCGGGCTTCTCACGCTCGGCCTCGAGAAAGATTTGGTCCACGGCCAGCGGAATGTCCTTCTCAATTTCTTCAATGAGGTCGGCGAGCGCCTCGGATCCGAGTCTCATGGCTTTATCTCGCACCGCCGTGTCATTGGCACTCGTCGTTACTGCTGGCTGCAGCGCGCACTGCAACTCGATTTGCTCTTGGAGCAGCATGGGAAAAATGCCTTTGACCACCTTCGCAGAAACCACAGTCAAGCATGTCCATCGTCTTGTCTGCGTACTTGGAGGCGGCGGCGCATCGCGCGCGTGAGCTCGTCGTGCGAAATGAGACCGTCGCCGGTCGTGTCGATGACGTGAAAGAGAAAATTGGACTTCTCTTCGAGGGACCCGTGCAGCGTCAAGTAGAGCCCAATCTAGATACACGCAACTCAGAGACGCCAAGCGGAGGCGCACATACGGCAAACTCATCAAACGTGATCCAGTCGCGCGTGCGACGCGGGTCGTCGCTGCCGTGAAACATGAACGTCGAAAAGAGCGCCGAGGCCAGCGCTACATCCATGCATCTCAATTCTCAACGCTCTCGACAGCCCACGAAGCAGATTACCCGAATTCTTGTTTTGGCAGATGCGACCAAAGTCATCGCGAGCTGGCGACGCCTGCACCCACGACGACGCTTGCAGACCTTGGCACGCCAGAATGAACGCATCCAAATGCAGCTCCTTGCCGTGTGCGGTTGCGTGCGCCTTGTACACGCTGTCCAAGTTGGCCAAGTCGGTGGTGGTCATCTTGCCTTCAAGAAACCCCGGCGACGCGACCGAGGGCGGCGCCAAGCGCTGCGCGTTCTGGAGCTTTTGCGTGCGCCCAATGAACGCGTTGAGCTGTGTGCGCGCCACGTCATCGAAAAAGAGGCGCAGCGCTTGCGAGTGCAGAATGCTCGCGACTTCAAAGGTCACGCGGAAGTTGACTTCGCACGACGTCGGCGAGACCTCGCGGAAGCTCCACTCGCTAGCACCCGCGCCATGAGCCATGAGCCATGAGCCATGGTCGATATGCTAAAGACTACCTCTCGATGGACTTGAACGTGGGCGACTCGATGGACGTGATGAGGATCTTGTGCGGCGCGTGCATGAGCACGCGGGATCGATACGTCTCGGTGAAGATCTGAAAGCCGACCGTGAGATCGGCCTCCATAACGTTGTCGTTTGGGCGGCGCACGACGCGCGACGAGACACAGAACGGCAGGAACGACGCGTACGCGTCGACGTTGGCGACGACGTCGTACATCTCGCGGCACGAAAAAGGCACAACGCGCTTCTCCGTATGCGACTTGAGCAGCGCAGAGGCCGGCGAAAAGAGCATATTGGGCAGCGAGAGGAAGGACCGGCGGCTGGGCATGGCGGGAAGGCGGCGCGGCCCGGCCAAGTACGGGCGCAGCAGCATCAGTTGTATCAGGCGCAGCCGGTGCTACTACGTCGTGTGCCAACGGGACTTCACACTAAAATGGCGTCTAAAAATACCTCGCACAGTATTTACCGGCGCAAGCGATGTGGTACACCATTTCATGTACAACATTATTTATCTGATGAGGTAACACTAAATATAAAGACAGCGCTGGAAATGGTGTATGAAGAAGAGGCTTTGCACGCTGCCTTTGCACGCATCGAGCCAGGACTGCTCGGTGTACTATTAGTAAAGCGCCAGACGGCTGTGTGAACCGAGATTTCGTCAAAGATGTATATGAGAAGGATGCTTGTCGCACTTGCGTACGCAGGATTGCTGCAAGCGCACTCGCTGCGCCCGCCGGTATGTACCCGCGAATGAGTCGAGGATACGGAGATGTGATCCACGCCTGTGTGTAGCCATGTGCCGCCGATGTCAAGCTCTGCAATGATGGCATGTGGATGTATCGTGACATCAAGAACAATTGCACGTTTGCAGCGTGTGCTGACGAGCCCGGTGGCCAAGTGCCGCTTGAGCACAAGCCATCGCAAGCACCGGTGACGTAGAGGCTAGGGCTAAGACCGCCCCAGCTCTCGCAATACCTAGTTGAATCGATGTCAAATTGGAAGAATAATGAATCCGAATCAGTCGTTGCGAGGCCGGTACCCAAACTACTTGCAGCTGCACGCGACAGTTTACCCTTCTGCATGCGCGCACTGGTTGGTGTAATCGAGGGATATACGAGCAACCAGCCACACATGCTTGAATGTCGCCACGATCTTGCGAATCTTGCGAGCGCCACCCACGGTCGCCACTGAGCGGTCCCACTGACGTAGGTCCTGACGTGTCTCCTCGAGCTCCTCGGACGCACATACTCACATGCGATCGCCTGAAATGCCGTCATGACAGGCGCACAAGTGCAAAGTCGATCTCAGGAGCATTTTCGGGCGCGCGGGGAGAAACGAAGCCGCAGCTACTACGACGCGGCAAGCGTCTCGTGCGTTTTTTTGGCCTCGACAAAGATCGGCAACGGACCAGCGTTGGGTGACCGTAAGCTCCAGCTGGCGTGTCCGTGGACCCAAGTTGGGGTCATTTCATATAATTATCCATGTTTTTGTATCGCAACGTGTCCATTTAAATAGCTTCAACCTTGTGGCGCCCCTAGGCCGTACCTTCCACGACCTGTAACGCTCTGCCGTTTTTTTCGAATGAAACGGCGTTTGATCGGTCCACGCGTGGGTGCCATCTGGCTGTATAAAACAGTGCACATTTGATGTTTGTATGGCATGGACATCCAGCGTGTTTCAAACGTCCAGATGGCAGGTCGAAACCGACGCGTTGGTTTCAATCTGACGTTTCGTCGTGCTCCGTGGAGCTCTTTGTGACGGCCGCTCATTGGTGCAAATCGGGTGCGTTTCCAGTTGTGATTGGCGCGAGCCACTTTTTCATCACAGTTTGCGAGCAACGAGTTCATTCTTGAATTTGCACCATGAGCCAGCAGTCCCCCATTGATATTATCCCGACGATCGCCAAGGAGGTCGACAACCACGTCGACTTTACCGTGGGCTGCGACTGCGGCGAGATCGAGCACGGTGGCTCCAACTTCAAGGTCCACTGGAAGGGCGGCAACAACTCGGCCTTGGTCCTCAAGGATGTGACGTACTACCCGATTCAGTTTCACTTCCACACGCCGAGTACGTCAATCCATATTGCACGACGAGCAGGTCGGCTAACGAGTTGTTATGTCTTAGGCGAACACACCATCGAAGGCAAGGCCTACCCGTTCTGCATGCACCTCGTGCACCAGTCGGAGGACGGCAAGCTCGCAGTGGTTGCCTTCTTCTTTGAGGAAGGCGACGAGAGCAAGTTCTTGGCCCAGGTCTGGGAGCATCTCTCGGAGATCGAGCCCCACGGCCCGCGCGTCCTTGTCGACGATATCTCGTTCGACTCGCTCGACGTCAACGCCGAGAGTTATTTCCGCTACACGGGGTCGCTCACGACTCCGCCGTACACGGAAGGCGTCGAGTGGGTCATTGTCAAGGACCCGCGCCAGGTCTCGCCCGAGCAAATTGCCGAGTTTATCAAGGTCATTCCCGGCGACACGAACGCGCGCGATCTTCAGCCCGTCGTTAGCGGCAAGCTGCTCTTCTGCTGCGAAAACTAAGCAAGCTTCAATATTATTTTCCGTGTCTCGTCGCTTCGCACAGGTCGACGCGTGCAAAGCAAAGCGAGAGTGTTAGTCGGTTCGAGGGACGGCAACGACAAGCCAATTACAGCTTCAGTGATTTGCGACGAGAAAAAGGTGGGATGGGTTGTGTAATCTTTGTGATAGCACTTCCTCGCAAGAGGAAGAAGAAGGGTCCTCGTCATCCTCTTTGTGGTTTTTCAGCAACACGGCGATCACGTCATAGTGCCAGACAACGTGGTCTCGTGTCTATGACACATCGCCGACGACTTGGCGTAACTTGGGTACGATTGCCTTCACTCAGCCTTCACTCGTCCTTCCCTTGGGTGCCCCTTCAAGGTTGCTGCTGCGAGTATCTTGACCGATCTCGCTCCCAGCACCCCAGCTTGAAACACATGGGAACCGTTTGTCAAACCAAATTTCGAAAACTCGAAACGCGCCAACTAGCCAAGTACTGTAGCCATGCCGACAAGCCAGCTCTGCGTCCATCGCAGGCACAAGGCCAAGTGTTCGTGCGTGTCTGGTGCAGCGCCAAAGGCAAGCGACAAATGAAGTAATCTCGTATCAGAAACCCCCGTCACATTGGCGTTTCTACCCACCACAGCGTTGAGCGAATGGCTTTAAGTCGTCAACATATTGCCGCCGCGTAGTTCCTGCAAGCGCGACGCAGCAACAGTCTATGCACACTCTAATATTACACGCGCGGAGGTTCTAGTTGCAGACTTCGAGGTGCGCAAAGAGGCGGTGCGTCATCTCGACGCCCAAGAAGAGGCTACCGTCGGCCGGAAACGAGCCCATGACCGCCGAGCTCCACCCACGGTAGAATCCCGTGAGCCCTTGAAGACGCCATACGCTGCGGACAGCAGCCCGAAAGCTCAAGGCCGCGTCCACCTGCATGCGCGACTTGATGACATCGGCGGGGAACACAACGGTCCAGCTCGTGGCGCCGGCGAGGCCGCCTGCTGTGAGCACGGCGGCCGGGTGCAGCTCGCGGCGCGACTCGACGCCCAAAGCATCCATAAACTGGTTGGTGTAGTAGTCGTACATGCCAAAGAAGCAAAAGTTGAATGGCACGTCGCGAAGCATGACGGCAGGCAGGCCGGCGGTGAGGCCGAGGAAGCCACCCTCATGCACGATCGTCTTGAGGCAGCGCCAAATGCCCATGGACTCGGCGTGCTGGTACGTCTGGAGGCGGCACTTGACGACTTCGGCCGGCGTAATCGCCGCGGCCGAGAAGAAACCAGACGCGCTTCCAACGAGCGCCTCATCGAGCGTCGAGAGCGACGTCGATGGCTCAAACACCAGACGGCGGATCGCGCCGTTGGCCGAAAAGAGCACCGCGTTTTCCAAAATCGTGCTGGAGAGCGCGGGTAGCGCACCCTTCCAGAGCGACCGGACGCTCTCGGTGCGTACGGTCTTGGCGAGGCAGTCGGCAAAACCTCGGTAGATGGGCTGACGCGACTGCGTCTGGAGGCGCACCTTGATGACGTCAAAGGGCAAGCCGATGTAGACGTTGAAGACAGCGCCGACGACGCCGCTCGTCGTCTCTCGCAGGTCCAGTGTCATGCGAGCAAAAGCGCGTCTCACCAATCAAACGGATTGAGATCTTGCACGCCGCGACCATCTGGTTGTCAGTATACTCAACTCAAGACAAACCAAAGGCGCGCCAACCCAGGCAGCGATGTTGGCTACCGAAACGCCTCCTTAGGTATGCTTTACGACGTCTTTTTTCCCTCACAACCATAGCCACAGTGCGCCGACTATACGTGCAATCAGCAATCTGCTCTCTTGTACTAGCATCATTTTGTAGCATTTGTACGCTCGACACGAGCTTCGTGAGCCTTGCTGCTTTGTCTCGGGTGGAACTCCAAGAGGAAGTATGGTTCTGCACTCGGAACGCTCGTGTGGGTGAAATTGTGCGCTTCCAATACCTCTTGTATATCGATCGATCGGTCGTTAGAAACTAGAGGGTGTAACACAGGGGTCGATTTGAGGCAAGCGCTGGCGTTGCAGAGCGTCCTAGCCCTTGTAGCGCGACTTGACACGCGAGACGTTGGGTGCGTCTAGACATGGTTTCAGCGAGGATTCAAGTATTTAATAGTGTAGTCATTACTAATAGTGTAATATGATAGTCGCAGAGTATGATTCAGTGGTTCGATGCCACGATAGACACGACCAAACAAAGACGGTCATAGACTGCTGGTGCTACGTGCCTTCATGGCTGCCCCCTCAACGCCACTCTTACGTTTCTCCTGCACCGCATTTCACAGGCTCTTGGGATGTACCAACATTCTGGCCCAAGTGCAATGCGGGTAATAGTGTCACGGTTGTTGCGCCTGTTTCAGAAAGGGCAACGGCAATGACCAGCGCGCTTGTACCTGGTGACCGCTCACTCGTCCGGCTGCTGCTCTACACTGTGGTCAACGCTCTCTGGAGCACGGTCGCGCTTCCTATCCTCACGCTAGCGGCGCTCTGGGCATGTCTCGAGTCTTGTGGCATGCGCCGCCAGTCATGGGCCACGCGGAGACTGTACCCTCTCCGCGCCGTGACCCAGACCCTCTGGCGCATTGAAATATACGTCCACGCGCTCTACGATACAAAGGCAGACCTGCGACTCGTCTCGCTTGACGACGTTGCGCCGAGCCACGCGGGCTGGACCTTGGCGTACGTCCTCTTCTGGCGCTCGCTCCAAGTGGGCTACTACGACTCTGTCGCGGCATCCATCATGACCGAGTATACTGCAATGAGCACATCGCCATCCACATCTGCGCCTTCGTGGATAGACCGTCTCCCGCTTCCGCCAACGCCAGCGCCCCAAGCCACGCCCCTCACGATGTGGGCCTTTGCCGGCGTCTGCATCTTTTTCTGGGTCGTCAACTGGATCGCCGTCACCGTCTTCGTGTGGGTCACCAAGCAGAGCTACTATGCGATCTTTGGCCAACTCGTGATTGCGCGCGTCGATGGTAGTCAGCATCCGCTCCTCCCGACGACAACATCATCCGTACCTGCGTCGTCGTACACAGTGCCCCGCGCGAGAGGTGCACCTGCTCCGTACTTGCTGCCGTTCACGCGCGCGCCGCCACTGGGCCCGCCACCCGCGTACGAACCGACGCTGGTCGCGAAGTCATCGTCCAGCGCGAGTGAGCCGGGGGGCTACCACTATACGCTGGCCGAGCGCAACGGCACACTCGGATTCCCCGTGCCGCCGCCGCCCATGTCGGCCTCGTCGCCTCCAAACAAGTCGTTGTGGACGCACCTCTTTACGAAATCTTCGGCGGTCGATGCACCCATGAACGTGTCGCACGCCGAAGACTTGGTCAGTGTCGACGCGGCGTCGCTGGAAGACGCGCCACGCATCAGAATTGTGCCACCGGCCGTGGATAGCCGCGAGCTTAAACTCAATCGCGTGGACGATCGACCGCCTCCAGATCTCACCACCCTTCCGAACACGGAGCTGCCAGATCTGGCCGACGACGCAAGCCCTTCAGAGACCGAGGCAGCCGCTGAAGAGGCCGAAGAGGAGCCCATGCAAGGCCGCATCATCTTTTCGCAAGTCATTGCGCCGTGCACCAATCGCATCTCGATCCGTGTCGACAAACGACTGGACGTTGCGACCCCGGGGGCTGCTTTGCGCCTCGGGCTGCCGCTTCCACAAGGTGAAGTGCACTGCGCCTACGTCATTCTTGCCGTCGGCGAGCATTCAATCGACGTGCTTGTTCTGATACAAGCGCGTCGTCGCTTTGGCTCTGCAAGGCGACCATCGGTACTCTGGTGCGCATTTATGGCGTTGACACAACGCTGCAGTTGCCGCTTCCGACCACCGATCATCCCGCGACGGTCAGCGATCGCAGCGACGTCGAAGAAGACGAAGAAGAGGAGGACGTTGTCGCGTCACCTACAGACGTGGTCGTTGTGCCCCAGCCGCCGCAGCAGGCAGGCTGGGTCTCCCCGACGACTTACGCCCCGGCCCACGCGTATGGCGCAATGACACCGCTCGGTGTGGCCTCGGCGTCATTCACGGCTGACTTTACAAACGATGGTCCTGAGTACGGTGCCTTGTCGCCCACCGCAGCGATGACGAGTACAGAGGTCTTTGCGCTGCCGCAAGTGACGCGCGCGCTGCCGATGCACCCATTGTCCATGCAAGACCGCGTGCATTTTACTGCGTACGCGCCATCAACGGTCGCGTGCGCCACGACCTTTACCTTTTCGATTTGGGCGTTTCTGGTGCATCAGCGAAGCGAGATGCACGAAGAGGCGACGGCAGAAGGCGACGCGGTACAGCTCTCGCGCGACGTCTTGCTGCGCGTGCGGCGCGGTGCCTTGGTGCATGTCACGCTGACACCTCCCGACGGTTTCGCGCTCTGTGACGAGCCAACGCAAGTGCTCGCGTGGCACGGTGACGTGACGCGCGTCGCGTTTCGGGTCGAGTGCGGTGCGTTCGTAGACGTCGGCCAAGCCATGTTTACTGCGTCCATTGTTGTGGGTGCCGAGGTGCTGCGTCTTCGGTCCTATCTCTTTGTATCTGCGTCGGCGCTGACATTGGATGACACGGCGACAGAAGTCACGTGCGACCTCGAGCGACTGCCGCAGACCTACGAAGAGATCCCGTTTGGCGACCTCGAGATGAAGAACCTTGTCGGTCGAGGCAACTTTGGCGACGCGTACCGCGCTCGGTACCGCGGCCAGGACGTACGTTATCCGACCTTGAGATCTCACTCAATGCCGTCGTCGTGTCTAGGTCGTGGTCAAGACGCTCCGGCCGAGCGAGTTTGGCGACAACCAAGACCAGATCGTGCAAGAGTTTCGACACGAAGCCGCGGTGCTCTCGCTGTTTGGGCACCACCCCAACATTGTGCCGTTTGTGGGTGCGTGCACGGACCTCTCGCAGCCGCTGAGTCTTGTGACCGAGTACTTGCCGTTCGGGAGCCTCGAAGACCAGAGCCGTGAGCACGCGCTCTCGCCTGAGCAAAAAACGCGGCTTCTCTACGATGCTGCCAATGGTTTTCTCAACATCCACGAAGGCGGCTTCATCCACCGCGACATTGCCGCTCGGTGCCTTCCTTCCCTAGCCCTACCCTACCCGCGCTCATGATGTTGGGTAGGAATTGCTTGGTGGACGATGGACTGCGCGCCAAGATATGCGACTTTGGCTTGTGCCGGCGCGTGCGTTCGTTCGGCGGGTCGCACTTCCCCGAAGGCATGGTTCCGCTGAAGTACATGGCGCCCGAGTCGCTCACCCCACCCCATGCGTTCTCATATCAGTCGGACGCGTACTCGTTTGGCGTCTTGGTCTGGGAAACGTACATGGAGACACCGCCGTACGCCAACGTGCCGAGCCACTTGGCCGCGGCACGGATACTGGAAGGCGCGCGGCTGGACGTCGACGCGGCTTCAATTCCGGCGGTCCACCACGCCCTTCTCGCCGCGTGCTTTCAGGAGGACCCGTCCAAGCGCCCGAGCATGACCGACATAGTCCGTCACTTTGCATCGACGCCGCCGATCAACTAACACGACACATATTGTCTTCTTTTCGGATGTGGATTGTGTGCAGGCCGCAGCGAAGTCTTTCATTGGTGTTGCAAAACAGGATGTATCCGAATTTAGGCACCTAAAAGGGACAATGCCTACCCAATCCTTGTTCAAGATATCGTGCGATCCATTTCCATTTCAGACCCCGATGGACGATCCGAGCGAGACGACTGTGGCAGCCACTGCGCCGACGACGACGCCGCCCCAGCCGCGCCGCAAGAAGACGCCCAAGAAGCAAGCGCCGACGGTCGAGGCTATCGGCGACGACGCAGCCGCCAGACCATCACTCACGACGCGCCTGGTGGGCGGGGCGCCTGGGACCGCACAAGACGTCAAGCCTCGCCAGAAGCAGACGAAGAAGAAGCCCATGGCATCAACGGACATGCTGCCGCCACCTGCGCCAAGCGTGGCGCGACCAGCGCTCTCTGACGCGTCCGCTGCCGACGGCGCCGCGGCGCCCGCCAAGAAGCGCCGCCCGCGCAAGAACAAGCCCAAGGCTGCATCGTCCGCGACCGCCGACGCGACAGTGGACGCAATCTCGAGCGAGACCACTCCTAACGGCAGTGGAATCGTCGCGTCACCCAAGGCCAGCGCCACGCCAATGTCGCCGAAGGTCAAGGAAGACACACCAACGACCGCGGAGGTCAAGGGCTCCAAGAAGAAGAAGATCAAGAAGAAGGCCAAGAGTCGAGCTACGTCGACGCTTGAAGAGGCTTCTTCTGTGGTCGACGGTGTGTCTGTGCCACTTGGCGCAGCGTCCCAAGCGAAGAAGCCCAAGGACGATGGCCAGCCAAAGCATGCTGTCGGAACTCCAGATGACGCCACGATAGCAGCCGAGGACAAGCCGACACCGAGCGCCAAGAAGAAGAACAACAAGAACAAAAGCAGAAGAACGCGGTATCCACGCCGGACGACGCGCCGTCGCTCAGTGACAAGCCCACGTCGTCGTCGTCATCGCGATCCAAGAAGCCGAGAAAGGCGGGCGACTCACTGTACGCGGCTCATGTCTCGGAGAAGGATGCACACGTCGGCCTTGCGAAAGGCACGTACCTCCAAGGCATTCTTCGTGTCAGCAAAGGCAACCGGTACGACAGCTACGTGACGGTCGATGGTCTGGACACGGACATCAACATCCACGGGGTCGTGGACCAGAACCGCGCGGTTGACGGCGACCTCGTCCTCGTTGAGTTGCACCCGCAGTCGCAGTGGAAGACCACGACGTCGCCCAAAGCATCCACAGTTGTCGTGCCAACGTCGACAGCGGTGGTTCCGACCGGTCTCTGGAACCCGCTTGTGACGGCCACGGCGCCAGTGCCGAAACCCGCTAGCAGTAAGGGCACCTCGGCGCTGCAGGCGACACTCTCGGCCCTCCAAGCTCGCCTCAAAAACGCCAGCCTCCAGCCCACGGGCAAGGTCGTGCGCATTGCCAAGCGCGGGGACCACGTGTACATTGGCGTTGTGCGTGCGACGGCAACTGCTGCGCTCTTTGATGCGAGAGACGAACGCCTGCCCCGGGGCATCCGCATTCCAAACGCCAGCATGCCCAACGAGTACAAGGACGATCCGGAAGACTTTGCAGCCTCCAAGTTGTGCATCATTAAGCTCGGCACATGGGCGACAAGCCACCGGTCGCCACAGGTAACGACACTGCAAGAGGCTCACGGTAGATGATGTACATGTTGTTAGGGTATTTTTGTGCAAACGACGGGCTCGATTGGCACGAGTGCTCCCGAGATCGAAGCGCTTCTGATTGCCACTGGCGTCGAAGACCATTTGCTGCCGTTTGCACCGGCGATTGAAGCGTCGCTGCCGTCCGAAAACTGGGTCGTCCCAGACGACGAAGTCGCTCGGCGCCGAGACCTCCGCGACTGGACGATCTTCTCCATTGACCCGTGGAATGCCCGGGATCTCGACGATGCCCTCTCGATCAAGCGCCTCGACGATGGCACATTTGAGATTGGCGTGCACATTGCCGATGTCGCGCACTTTGTTGAGGCTGGATCGCCCGTCGACGCCGAGGCCAAGCGCCGCTGCACCAGTGTGTACTTGGTGAACCAGGTGCTACCGATGCTGCCGCGTCGGCTCTGCGAGTCGCTCTGCTCGCTTCAGCCGTACACGGACCGCCTTGCCTTCTCGGTGCGTGCGCCGTCGCTTTGACACTCTCTAAAACGACTGCGTAGGTGGTGTGGCGTATGCATCCGGACGGGACATTTGTCGTCGACGCGCCGATCTGGTATGGCAAGACGCTGATTCGATCCGTGTGCCAGCTCGATTACGGCACGGCGCAGCTCTTGCTCGAGACGCCACTGCAAGATGGCGACATGACCTACTCGGAGGAGACGTGGCCGATCGCGCGGCGTCCGCACGACGCGTCCTTAAACCGGGCCGTGCACGAAAACGTCCAGCAGCTCTGGTCGCTGGCCCGCACGCGCCGTCAAGTGCGGTTTGAAACCGGCTCGGTGAGTCTCCAGAACACTAAGCTGAGCTTTGTGCTGGAAGGAGACAAACCGAGAAGCGTCGCGTCGTACCCGATCCGCGACTCGAACCGGCTCATTGAGGAATTCATGCTCGTCGCCAACTTCCTCGTCGCCCAGAAGCTGCTTCTGGCACCGCACAACGTCGCCGTCTTGCGTCACCACCCGCCGCCCGACCCGGACCAGTGGCCCAAGGCGTGGGCCGACCTCGCGGCGATCGGTATTACAAAAGATCCGAGTATCGAGCTCAGCACGTGGCTGGACACCCTCTTGGTGACGCGGGGCGAGCGCGTCTTCTCGGCCGTCATGCACGTCCTCACCAAGCCGATGCAGCCGGCTGCCTACAACGTTGCCGACCACTTGACGCACGACGACCGCCATTATGCGCTCAACATTCCATACTACACGCACTTTACGTCGCCGATTCGCCGGTACGATATGCTAGCATGGTTTGTGAAGAAGAAATGATGGACGATGTAGGTACGCCGATGTGCTCGTGCACCGTCTGCTGCTTGCAAGCCTATCGGACGAGCGCGTGGGCGTCAACCCCGACGACGTCAATCGCTGCAACCTCCAAAAGACCAACGCCAAGTATGCGCAACTCGGCTGCGACAAGCTCTTTCTGGCCATGTACCTGGTCGAGAACCCGACGGAAACGAGTGGCACGGTCGTCGGCATTGGCACCAAGAGCTTCACAGTGCTCATCCCCGAATTTGGCTTTGAGAAGCGTCTCTTCTTGGACGACATTGGTGCAACGGGCGAGCTCGACAAGCTGAGCAACCACCTCAAAATCTCGCTCTTTGGCGCCACGCTCGACCTCGGCTATTTCTCCGAAGTGCGCTTGAAGCTCTCGGCGACTCAAGTCCCTCTTGCGATCGTCGTCGACCTCGTCGTGGTCTAGGCCGCTACCGGTACCTCTACTGATCTCTACTTGACGTTTCAATAACATGTGTACACTGACGTGTTGAAGACTTGCCTTCCAATTGCTCACATGGGTGCGTTGTGAAAAAGTGAGCTAGAGAGCCGGGCCTGGCGAGGTCAATGCAGTCGAGCGGGGACTACTTCAGAACACGGAGTGCTGTCCACGGGCCATGGTGCACGTGTACACACCAGGCAGCTCGGAATGTAACCACAGGTAGAAAGATGCTACGCGAAGGTCTCCTCCACGTGTTGGTGGCGTTCGTATTGGACCGTGCAGGCACAGCTTGCAGGCACCCTGACGCATGTTGTCTGGTCACGTTGTGATTGGTGATGGCGTCTGGGTTGATGCGGTGCGTCTCAGATACCAAACTCAGATTGGCCGAGCACATGGATTCATCATGTCTGAGTACGCATCTGATTTTGGATACTCATAACGTATCGTGATGGAATCCGCATTCTTGCATTCGCCGTCCGCGCCACACACCGTATGCAGCTGCTTCTCCATACGTGTCTTCTTGCGCTGCTCAGCGTTGTCGCTGCCACGACCGTCGGGTCGGCCGGGACCCTCTCGCCGCTCTCGCTCGCCTTTGATGGCAGCGCGCCGTTCCGCCACGTCATCGAGAAGCCAAAGGCTTCGTACGTGGCAGTGCATTTTGCGAGTCTTGACATTCCCATCAACGGCACCCTTCGCCTCGAGGACAAGACCGGAAAGGACGTCGTGACGTTTGCAGGTGGCGACCGCCGCGGCAGCTTCTTCGCCGAGTGGCTCGCGGGCGATGTCGTCACCCTCACGTACGACGCACCGCACTATGCAGCGCAGTCGACGCCAGTCTTTGTCATCGACAAGGTGGCGTTCGGGCACCGCGCCGTGGCGTCCGAAGACATTTGCGGCGAGGACTTTACGCGGCCCGCGTCCTGCTTCCGCAACACGAGCATGCACGCACCCAGCCGCGCCGTCGCCCGGCTCCTCATTCAAGGCATCTCCGAGTGCACGGGGTGGCTCATTGGGTCCGAGGGCCATTTGATCACGAACGAACACTGCATCGGCTTTGACGAAGACGGTAGCGAAGTCCAAGTCGACTTGGGTGCTGAATGCGACTGCGACGACGCGAGCCAGCACACCGTCTACGGCGCGTGCAAGGGCACGATCGTAGCGACCAATGCCACGTTTCTGATGTCCGACACGGCCAACGATTTCGCGCTCTTCAAGCTCAACGTCAAGGACGGCGTGGATTTGAGCCAGTGGGGCTACCTCCAGGTGCGCGCGTCCGGGCCGGTGCTCGGCGAGCAAGTGTACGTGTCGGGTCACCCCAACTTTTGGAGCAAGCGCGTGTCGGCGTTTGTCGCGACGAATGTGCCGGGCGTCGTCACCAATTTGAGCCACGACATGGACAACGGGCCTACGCCGTTGGAGTCGTGTCAGAAGGACGAGTTCACGTACAACCTCGGGACGCTGCGAGGCAACTCGGGCTCGCCCGTCCTCTCGGCCAAGGACCATGTGGTCGTCGGCTTGCACAACTGTGGGTCCTGCGGGGAGTATGGCAACGGCGGCATCAAGTTCAACAAGATCGTGGCGCAGCTCGAAAGCAAGGGTCTTTTGCCACCCAATGCGATTGCCAAGAGTCGATGCTAGAGTCGTGTAGTTGCTGTACTAATAGTATGTTTGAAATACGCACTCGTTTTGGAGATTGTGCGCTTGCTGTGCCCTGTGGTCTCTAGTTACAAGTACGTTGTTGCTATGTTGGAGTATATTGTCGACATGGTTGAACCCACTACTTGCTCAATGTCATCCGATCGACCAAGTGGCGCGACGTAGTGATGAGGCTTGAATCCATGACCATGTCAAAGCTGGACCGGCGCTTGCGCATCTCGGTTTGACGCCACGCCGCCACGGTTCTGTCGAGACGCTGGAGCGTGCTCGTGTTCTGGAGGCGGCTGTACCCATGGACGTCACGGTGCCGCGAGTCGATGTCGCCGCACCAGAGCTTGACAGTCTCGACGTCTTTGCGCAGCTGGACACTGCCCGCTTCCGAGACTTTGGTGATACTCGCGAGCTCTCTAGATCGCTACCGTTGGTATTTATACAATGCAAGGCGCATCGTACTCGATCCAGGCTTCAAACGTATGACGAGACACGAGATGCAAGAGGTAGCTGCGCGATGCCACGTTGGGCTCGGACAAAAGAAACGTGCTTAGCGGCTGCAAGACGACGTGCAGAAGCTCCTGTGCATACGGACTCGTCTACGCAGACGCTTGCAGTGCGCAAGATGATCATGCCGTACCCGAAGCGCCATGCGATCGGCGGCCGTGGGTATCGACGGAATTCCTTGCCGATCACAAATGTGCTTGGCCGCCTACCCTCTTGCTAGATACAGACTCTATCTCTTGGATGCATACCCGCGTGATGAGAGCAGTCCACTCTTCGGTCCAGAGCGCCAAGTGCAGCTTGAGTTGCGCCTGGAGCTCTTCGATCGGCGTGACGAGTGTGCCCGTAAAGGCCGGCGCATACGAAATCGACTCGAGGTACGCGGATAGGACGCTTAGTACCGCGTCGATGCTCTGTGTCGTATGCAGGAGGACGCGCTGGAAGCTGCCGACGCTCAATAGCATGTCCGTCGACACGGTTGGCGCCTTGGCAAACGTCGCAAGGTCCTGGGCCAGAACGATCTGGAGAAAAAGCCGTATTGATGGCAAGAGAATCATCGCACTGCTGCTGGGACTCTGAGCTTCATCAGCCCGTCCGCACGTGATGAGCTCCTGGAGCGACGCTCCGAGACGCTCGGTGGCCGCCGCGTCCTGCAGCAGTTGGATCGGTGGAGCAGCAAACGCCTTGCGAAACGCGGCGTGTAGGTGGAGGCAGCGCACATAGGTGGGCACGGGAAGCGATGCAAATGTCGGCATGGATGGCAGCAGTGGCGGGTCCGTCCCGTTCGAGCTCGGGCTTGACGGTGCCGCCATCCTTGTCGGTTTCGGTCGCGTCTTCTGAGACGTTGTGTGATGGTTTTGATTGCTCGTGGCGCCAAGCGCATTTTGAGGGCGGTCTATAGCTGACTGATGTAGCGTGGTATGTTGTTCCTCGCAATCCATGATGAACTCATGGTTAGTTAGTCGAAACGAGCCACTACATAATTTGATGGCTCCAAATTGCACTTCCAAATGCGCATGATTCGATTGGCCAAAATGGCAACGCAAGTGGTTGGTGAAACAAATCCGATTTTTAGCCAATCCCAAGCCGCCCTGCGACGACCAATAGATTCATCACTTCAAGTTCCACCAACGCGGTAGGTCTGGCGCGGGCCGCGGCCGACGGTCTAAGCAGTCTCTGCGTAGGTAGACGCCGAACAATGGAAGTTCTTACGAAGGTCGAGAAGGACATCAAGCTCCTTCAAGAGAAGATTGGCGAATTCCGCGAGACGCTCTCGGTAGGCCAAAGAGGCGCCTGCCAGACCTCTCATCACGGCTGCGTAGGACAAGCTGCCGACGGACTCGGGCATGGGCCTCCTCCAGATCAAGAACCATGCGCTCATGCAGTACTCGCAGCTCTCGATGTTCTTCGCACTCCTCAAGGTAGCCCATGGCGCACGATGGTGCATGCCTCATAGCGTCCTCTACAGCTCGAGTCGCCCGACGCCGTCAAGGACCACCCTGTCTTCAAGGAGCTTGTGCGCTACCGCACGATTCTCGAGCGCATGCGGTACGTCTCTCTCGTTCGTTTGAACTGCCTGTTCATTGCGTCTACCTAGCCCGCTGGACCGGAAGCTCAAGTACCAAGTCGACAAGCTGCTCAAGATCGCCGTCTCGGATGTTTCCCAGCTCGACGAAGCGCTTAGCTACGCGCCCAACCCGGATGCTTTGAAGGCCGACGACGATGCCGACTCGGATGCGGGCGAGAACGACGACGAAGACTCGTACGAGGGCAAGAAGTCCAAGGACGGTGTGTACCGCGCCCCCCGCATGGCGTCCGTGCCGTACGACGAAGAGGAGAAGGAGGCCGATAAGAAGGCCAAGCGCGACGAGCGCAACCGCAAGCGCCTCGCCAAGAGCACGATCTTGTCCGAAGTGCGCGAAGAGTACAGCGAGCGGCCGCAAGAGATCCTCACGAGCGGCTCGTCCGCGCTCGACAAGGAGCTCGCGAACGAAGCGCGCGAGAAGACCGACTACGAAGAAGAGCGGTTTGTGCGCCTCGTCACGTCGCGCAAGGACAAGATCCGCAAGCGCCAGCGCGAACGCGACGCGATGGCCGCCGACTCGATCGGCAAAATCGACAACTTTGCCGGCATCCACGAAGCGCTCGGCGACGTCGTCAAGGGCCAAAACAAGGGCCGGTACGTGGCGCCCGCCCAGGGCAAGAAGATTGGCGGCAAGATTGGCGGTATCTTTTCGCACTTGGAGGCGCCGAGCGCCAAGAAGCGGTCGGCCAGCGCGGCGTCCGGCCCGGCGTCGACGCCGGCGTCAACGTCGACGTCGAGTGCGCCGACGGGGAAGAAGCAAAAAGTCAAGTTTTCGCTCAACCTGTAAACTCAACGTTGCTCCATTTGTTTATACGATCTCGGACAAGTTGTCGTCTTCGTACCCCTAGATAGATGTGAGCGTGGAGCGGCAGAGGACACTTTTCATCCATAGAAAATGTGACAGTCCCAGTGCCTGTCCAAGATGGACTGCGGTCCACCGTTGGGTTTAAGGGCTTTGGTATCGGAAGCGAGGATTGGCTGTACAATTGTACTACGTCGTAGATAGTCGCGGCCAACTAGCTTACCAACTCGTGTCGACCAAAGAATGTACCTGGTAGCTATCTTCTGCGAGACCTGTGGCCGTCATCGAAACATTTAACTCGTCTCGAAAGGCGGTAAATGTCGGGTAGAGAGCCACGTCATACAAAAGCTAGCAGCCTTTGTCGAGCACACCCACTGCGACGAAACGAAGTCTTGCGCTAGCTCCTAATTGCGACCAACGTGGGCTTCTCTATGGAGACCCGGCGAAATGCTTTTGCGTATTTACGTTTATAGCCGTTCAACTCATCTCGAAAGGCGATATGTGTTGGTTAGAGAGTACTCGCACATATCAGCCGAAGCACATGAGGTACTTCATCGATCAACTTTGACGAGATGCGATTCGCCGCTCAGCGCACTCACAAAAACGCATAAGAGACCTGGGTCCAGCTGACATAAAACACGACTGGTGATATATTTCAACACCACAAGAGAACAAAACTAACAATTCCTAGAATTAAATACGACTGGTTCACACATGTAGCCACTCACTCGAGTGCCATGAGCACCTGCGCCATGCTCGGCCGCTTGGACGGGTCGTCGCGGAAGCACTGCGTCACAAGGTCTTGTAGATGCAGCGGAATCGCCGTTGACAGCGCCAAGCGGTCGCCCGACAAGACGCGCGCCGCCGCCTCGGCCCCGCTTAGACCTGCAAACGGACTCACGCCGTGGTACGTCTCCCAGATCAGGACGCCGAACGAGTAGACGTCCGACTGGTACGAAAACGCATGCGGCGGCGTCAGCGACTCGGGCGCCATGTACTTGAGCGGCCCCGTCCCGTGCGCAAAGTAGCTGCCACCCACCGCGCCGACGCGCCGACACATGCCAAAGTCGCATACTTTCGCGTTCAGCGTGGCGTCCACGAGGCAGTTGCTAGTTCAGATTGGAGGGTCAGATGCATCGATAGCATCTCATCACTGAGGCAAGAGACGAGATCGTACCGGGCCGCAATGTCACGGTGGATGAACCGGCCTTCGTGCATGTTGAGAAAGCCGGACGCCGCGCCCTTGAGAATCTGCTGCTTCTGCTCCACACTCAACGTGGATCGCTGGTCTTCGAGGCTCCCGAACGGCAAGTACTCGGTCACGAGACTCAGCGGCTGCGAGAGGTCCGTGCACGCACCCACAAACGGCACAATGTTGGGGTGGTGCCCAAACAGCGAGAGCACCGCGGCTTCGTGTCGAAACTCTTGCACGATCTGGTCTTGGTTGTCGCCAAACTCGCTCGGCCGGAGTGTCTTGACCACGACCTAGACAACGAGATCGCAGAGTCCGATCGGAGACAACGTACGTCTTGGCCGCGGTACCGAGCGCGGTACGCGTCGCCAAAGTTGCCTCGACCGACAAGGTTCTTCATCTCGAGCTCGTCGTACGCGATCTCTTCGTACGTCTCGGGCAACATCTCCAAGCTCGACGCTGTCACTTCGACCGGTCCCGCCTCGTCATCGTCTTGCTTCTCCTTGACGGGCTTGGACGACGCAAACACATACGACCGCAGACGCATGACTTGCGCGCCCAGCACGATCGATGCCGCAAAGAGCACTTGTCCGTCGACAATCGCTTTGCCTTGGACATTGTAGGAGACGTGGGTGACGTGGCCGTCCCACTCCAACGGCTTGGTCGCGGCGTCCAGCAGCCGAAAGCCGTCTGGCACGGACAGCGTCACGTGCACGCGCGCGCCGCGGCGGACGTGCATGAGCACCTCGCGCGAGAGCTGCTTGGCGCCATCGTCGTTTCGAGTCGTCGCTTCTTCGCGCATCTCGTCGCGTTGGTGGACGAGGAAGGCCCAGATGGAGAAGGTAAAGACACTGGTGCTGACAACCGGCGGGCAAAAGGCTGAAAAGTGCACCGGGTCGATCGTGCTCAAGGACCGAGCAGAGATTGTTGGGTCGTCAATGGCGCGCCAGACGCGGGGCAGCTGGAACGACTGCGACGGGCGGTTCGTCGGCGAGAGCACATCGTACTTGACCAACCCCGTGAGATTGGCTGGCGTCTCTTTAAAGGAATCGAAATTGACGCTGCGGTAGACGCCATAGCTTGGCGCTTCGTACGAAGCTGGGAACGGGTCGTAGTTGGGCGCTTTGGCAGCTGGTGCAACCACGAGCCTCCGGTGTGGCACTTCAATCAGCTCGTGTGCTTCAAGGAGCGTCATCATCGACGATTGCCGAGCGTAGTTACGTGACGACTCGGTGTGCAGGAGTCGTTGGCGCTTCGCCTCCTCGTGCGGTCCAATACTCGAACGTGGGCTGGACACGGAGATGCTCTCAAGCAGCGGGATTGGCGTCGGCGGCGGCTTGTTGGCATGCAACTCGGGCGGGTCGGGTACCGGAATGCAGTAGAAATCGGTGGCGCCGCTTCGAATGGTGAGACCGAGCGCATCTTCCCCGTGCACAGCCGTGGGTGGCACGCGCAGGGCCGAGTCGTCAAACTGCACGTACCCGTTGTGCATGAACCGGAGCGTCTTGCCGTTGCTGCTTGGCGGCGGCGCCACGACGTCGGTCGTTGAGTACTTGTACCGGGGGCGAAAGATCGGGTCGATGCAGACCGAGCAGACGCGGCAAATGATGTGGGCAAGGATGCGCAGGACGAGGATCGTTCCAAGGACGACGCCGACGGTGACAAAGGCCAAGCTCACGCCCGTGTACGGTATGTCGTCGGCGTCGCTTGGTGCGACGATCGTGTCGTTGAAGAGCGTGGAGTTGAGGAGCGTGGAGTTGAAGTCGTTGGGCGATTCCCAATTGTACACGACGTCGGCAAAGTAGAGCGGGTGGTAGATCGTAATGTTGATGCGGTTGATAGCGCCAAAGACCGTGCTCTCGAGCGACTTCCATAGGACAAAGTAGAAGGCGACGCGCCAAATGTACGGGCCGACCGCGACCGGGCGCGACGGGTCGACGTAGCGTTTGAGCTCGTAGACGTTCCGGACGCGTATTTCCCAGCGGCAGATCCACTCGAGGAAGCCCGTGTAGATGTTTTCTTCGAGGAACGAGCGGAAAAAGGCTTTGAAGCCGCCCGACTGGCACGGCGCGAGGCACGCTTGCAGAAGGAACGAGATCAAGACCCAGACGACCCAGATGGTAAAGGCGAGCGCGTTCACAAGGAGGTAGCTCAGCATCGCGAAGAAGAAGAAGATGACGAGCCGCCGCAGCGACCGGTCGCCGCCCAAGACCCACGACATCCCGTGGAGACTGCAATTCAGCAAAATGAGAAAGGCGGGGTTGACTTGTCGAGTATTCTCTCACGACTGCCTCAATATTGTACGAGATTGAGCTCCCGCATGGAGATCGAAAGGATGGAGAGCGAGCACACTTTGCGACAAGCACTACTCTGCAGGTCTACCACGCTACGCAAGACATTCACTACCTCTTGTACGTTTACTTGGCCCCATGTCAGCGTGTCGGTGAAGCACGGTCGAGACGCTTAGAGGGATTTAATGGAATATTTGAATATTGGTACGACCAATATATTTAATGGAATATTTGAATATTTGTACGACCAATATATTTCATCTCATTTACACACTTCGGCGCCATCGAAGTCATCAGCGAAACGCACAGGACCCACCGACCACCTCGCAGGTCTACCGGTGCAGGAAGCAGGGCTCCATCGCCTAGTCCTTTAAATGCGATAGACATAGGGGCACTCGATGAGCTGTACACTCTGCGTAGTGCTTCGGAGCAGGCGCGGAGTAAACCGGATATTGCTCGGCGATCACCATATCCCAATAGCGTCTCGATATTGCCAGCCCTCAATATTGGTCCTCTGCCGAAAATTGTAATATATATTCACGTCGCCAGATGGCGTCGTAAGGCGCGTGACATGGTCGACCAAGCAAGCTTCGCGCCCATGCTGCCACCGTGGGTCCTCGGCGGCGACCGGTCGTTCCGCCGGCTCGTGCTCTTCTACGCCTACAGCCTCCCGACGCTACCGCTGCTGTGCTTTGTGGGCTTCTACCTCTGGCTCTTCTGGCTCGCCTTCTCGTTCGTGCTGCAGCTTTTGTTTGCGCCGTTTGAGCGGACCGCCGGCTTGCGCGGCTTCTGGCGTGCCTTTCTGCGCGAAAACGTCACGTCCGGCTTCCTCGAGTGGCTCTGCCGCTGGGAAATCCGCGCCCGGAACGTCTACACGCCCAAGCTCTACATCGAGCCGACGCGGGACGTGGTCTTGGAGCCGTACCTTCTTCGCGTTGCGACCTACTTTGTCGTGTGGAAGTTCATCGAGCTCTGCGTCTGCGCCGGCCTCGTCGTTAGCTCTACATTCTTCTTTGTGGACGCGCAGCTCAGGGGCAATCTGCACATCGTTGGCATCCTGTACATCGTCCTGATCTTGCCCGTCGCCTTGCGCCTCCTCGCGCTCGCCAAGGTTAGCTGCAGCACGTACTGCCTCACGCCTGTCTTTGAGCCCGACTTTGCCTACATCGCACTCTTCGACGAAGGAATGCTCGAGGTCGTCAAGGACCGCGCACGCCGGCGGGTCACCCCCGGCAGCGACCTCGTCGACGGACTCTCGATCGTCGCGCCGTCCAACGGTGACAACGCGTACTACTGCATTCCAGTGCCCACCAAATGTGCCAATATGTATCCCGATGCGACGATCCCGATGCTACAGCACTCGGCCGAGAGCCTCCCGCAGCTGCCGCCGCAGGACGAAGCCGTGGCCATGCAACCACCGGTGTCCGTTGCGATGCGACCGCCAGAATCGATGACGACGCGTGACTCGAACACGCCCGAGAGTATTTTGCCTGACGTACTGCCGCGTGTGATCTACGTCACGGAGCCTCTGCAGGCCCCTGTTCCTACGTACGACCCGTTCACCGCGTCGTACCAAGACGTACCTTTAGGCGCCTACCGCAGCCTGGACGTGCCGATTCACAGCACGCAAACGCTTCCGCCAGCACTGCGCTACGACGACGCTAGCTCCATAGTAACCTACGACACGCTGTCACCGACTGCTTCGCTCAGTTCCCAACAATCGCAGTCGTTCCAGCTGCCCCGCGTCTCGCGCGCCATCGACGACCCTGCAATCTCTGCTCGGTCCTCGACCACGATCGACCCGGTGCACTTCTCAGCCTTTTGCCCGCCGGTTGTTAGCACAAGTGTCTTTACCTTCTCCATCTGGGCCTTCCTCGTCCACCAACGCGACGAGATGCGCGAAGAAGCGACGACTCGAAACGACGATGGCGCCAAGCAGCTCTCGCGCGAGGTGCTCATGCACGTCCGCCGCGGCGCGCGCGTGCAC
>NW_012156396.1:91592-94507 GCF_000151545.1 Saprolegnia parasitica CBS 223.65 | reverse complement strand
TGCCGTTTGTGGGTGCGTGCAGGACCTCTCGCAGCCGCTGAGTCTCGTGACCGAAGTACTTGCCGTTCGGGAGCCTCGAAGCCCAGCGATCCACGTTGAGTGTGGAGCAGAAGCAGCAGATTCTCAAGGGCGCGGCGTCCGGCTTTCTCAACATGCACGAAGGCCGGTTCATCCACCGTGACATTGCGGCCCGGTACGATCTCGTCTCTTGCCTCAGTGATGAGATGATATCTGGTATCGATGCATCTGACCATCCAATATCTGAACTAGCAACTGCCTCGTGGACGCCACGCTGAACGCGAAAGTGTGCGACTTTGGCATGTGTCGGCGCGTCGGCGCGGTGGGTGGCAGCTACTTTGCGCACGGGACGGGGCCGCTCAAGTACATGGCGCCCGAGTCGCTGACGCCGCCGCATGCGTTTTCGTACCAGTCGGACGTCTACTCGTTCGGCGTCCTGATCTGGGAGACGTACCACGGCGTGAGTCCGTTTGCAGGTCTGAGCGGGGCCGAGGCGGCGGCGCGCGTCTTGTCGGGCGACCGATTGGCGTTGTCAACGGCGATTCCGCTGCATCTGCAAGACCTTGTGACGCAGTGCTTTCGCGACGACCCGTCCAAGCGGCCGAGCATGGCGCAGGTGCTCATGGCGCTCGAGCGCCGGTAGCCATCGACGCCGGGTAACCTTTCAATGTATCAATATTTGACCAGACAATTATTGAAGTCTCGTGGTATAGACCACGTGGGCTTATACTAGACGCTGAGTGTGTTTATGGAGACGCGTTGTCCATTTTTAAAGGACATTTATTTGCTTTCTTGAATGGCTGAGCTGACTTGAGGGTCAATAAGATGATTTTTATTGGCTTGTATAGTTGCGTACAGTAGTTTGCGTGGGCTCGATTAGCCCTTGCCCTCCGTGCTGAGGGTGAATAGTCTGTCGTTCACTGTGTCGACCAGTCTCTTGGTCATCGTTCTAAACAAGCTGCCCCGGTCGCTTGTGAGCACTGACATCATCGCAACGCTTCCGTGGCAGCTGGCAACGTCGCTTGTTTGTACTAATGTGCCCGCCTAATGTACCGGGAGTACGCTGACAAGACCACGTCCGATGAACCGATGGCGGTCAACTGGAGGCCAGCAAGAGGCCAGCAGCATGGACCGCCAAGAGGGAGTCTGTCACAGCCTCGAACGAAGCGTTTAATCCGCGTATTTGTACACGCAAATGACAAGTCCGTGGCATCGAGAATCGAGAACGAAACCATCGTGGACGTGGCAGCCCCACCTTCCAGTGTAGACTGACCGACGTGGCGCCATGCATTCAGATGTACTCGACTCGTTTCGGCGTGTTGCTACTGGTCCAACTAAAAGTGGAGGTGATGCTACGAGACGATCCCACTAGAAGAATGACGGGACTCCGTTGGCGTGAAACGTGGAAGCCAACTGAAAGCCACCGAGTTCCGACGAGTCAAGGTCCGTCCTTGGGCGCGAGACGAGCTTCATTGAGCTCTCAATCGCTCAATTGTGCAGCTCCAGCAGCAGCATTACGTCCAGTGCATCTTGTACTCGCACAGCCGACGGGATCGTAAGAGACGGTGTCGATATTGCCTGGTTCGATTGAGACACAACTGAGAAGCGCCCATCCACATTGCCGTTTGCACTCATAATCGAGATGGCCATGACGGCGCGGGTCGGTGTCTGGGTGCTCGGGACCGACAGGTCGAACCGGCGGCTCGTGCTCTACGTCGCCTTCTCGTACATGGCGCTCATCCTTCTCCACGCAATCGCGCTCGGGCTTTGGCTGTTCTGGCTCGTCATGCTGCTGCTCCTGCAGCTCCTCTTGTGGCCGTGCCAGCCGTCGCGGACCTTCTTTCGCGACTTTGTCCGCGAGACCGTCTGCTCCGGGTACCTCGAGTGGCTCTGTCGCTGGGACGTGCGCGTCCGCAACGTATACGCGGTCAAGCTCTACGTCGAACCGACGCTGCCCGTGGACCTGCAGGCGCACGTTGGCCGCGTCTTTGCGTACTTTCTTTTTTGGAAGTCGTTTGAATTTTGCATCGCGGCCATAACGCTGTACTTGGTCCAGCTGCCGTACTCGACCTGCCATCCCGATGGCTATGCATTTGACACGGCCACGCGCGCGTATGTGGCCGTGGCGCGCGACTGTCACTACGCAGAGTGGTCGATCGCGCTTGTGCTACCGGTGCTTCTGCACCTCCGCCTCGTTGCATGGTGCTCGGTGCGTATGTGCGAGATGTGCATTGTACCCATCTTTCGTCCGTCGCTCGCCACGTACCAGAGCCTCGTGGACGTGAACGGATGCGAGGACGCACCGTTGCGGCTGCGTCCGACGGCGCCCCGCGGCGAAGACACGCTCGGTATCACGACTGTCGCTTACCCGATGAGCACATACTGTATTCCCGTGCCGCAGCACGGCCCGAACCGCCCATGACGCCTCTCCCGCTTCTCGAATCGCCGCCATCGAAACCCAGCAAAGCGTCGAAATCCCGACTTTTTGGTCTGCGCCGGCGACGCACATCGGAAGAGGCTCAGGCACACATGCCCCGTCCCGACCGCAAACTCAGCGACAGTGACGAGGTGAGCGCAACGGACATGACAATGCAACGTCTCCGCTTCGTCACGGAGCCCATTCAAGCCGTCGACCGGGTGTACGACGCATTTGACAGGTCATACCAAGCTCCACCGACGACCACCGGTGCTTTCCGTGGCGTTAATCTACCAAAAGAGGGTACATCACCTTGTGAAGCTGCCACCACGCAAGTCAAGTACGATGAGCTCTCGCCGACGAACCGCCCGTCGCAGTCGTTCCAGCTGCCCCGCGTCTGGCGCGCCATTGACGACCCAACAATCTCTGCTCGGTCCTTGAGCACGATCGACCCGGTGCACTTTTCAGCCTTTTGCCCGCC
>NW_012156396.1:84097-86224 GCF_000151545.1 Saprolegnia parasitica CBS 223.65 | reverse complement strand
TTTGTGTCTGCACTGACGTGGTTCGACTCAAGGCGACGTGCAAGAGCTCGTGAGCGAACTCGAAGTCGTACCCGAGACCTTTCACGAGATTGCGTACGGCGACCTGACGCTCAAGGAGGCGGTCGGTCACGGCCACTTTGGCGACGCCCATCGCGCCAGTTACCTCGGCCAAGACGTATGCCGTCGTTCCAAGCGTCTGCAACGATCTGATCCATCGAATCGTGTAGGTGGTCGTCAAGACGCTTCGGCCGACCGAGTTTGGCGACAACGCCGACCAGATTGTGGCTGCGTTCCGGCACGAAGCCGCGGTGCTCTCGCTGTTTGGACGCCACCCCAACATTGTGCCGTTCGTGGGCGCGTGCACGGACCTCTCGCACCCGCTGAGTCTCGTGACCGAGTACCTTCCGTTCGGAAGCCTCGAAGACCAGTTTGGCGCGCGCCGATCTCCGCTCTCGACGGATCAAAAGACGCGCATCTTATGTGACGCAGCGTCGGGCTTTCTCAACATGCACGAAGGCGGCTTTATCCACCGCGACATTGCGGCCCGGTACAACAATTCTCATGCATACCAATGTACTGACGAGCCTGTGTGTAGCAACTGCTTGGTCGACGACCAGCTGCGGGCACGGGTGTGCGACTTTGGTTTGTGTCGACGCGTGCACTCGTACGGCGGCGGCCACTTTGCGGAAGGCGCGATGCCGCTCAAGTACCTCGCGCCCGAGTCGCTCACGCCACCCCACTCGTTCTCGTTCCGGTCCGACTCGTACTCGTTTGGCGTCCTCATCTGGGAGACGTTCACCGAGTCCAGGCCGTTTCCGACAATGACGAGCGCCGAGGCCGCGGCATATGTGCTCGAGGGCCACCGCTTAGAGCTTGGCGAGACGATTCCGACGCCGTACCAGTCGCTCATTGCGCGCTGCCTGCAAGACGATCCGGCCAAGCGACCGTCCATGGCCACCATCGTGCAAGAGCTCACCCACGCGATGGCTCGGAAATGATTCTTCGCCGCATGTAAATTATTCAATCAAAGTCGTTGCGAAATTCGTGAAATGACTGGAATTGGTCGACACAATGCATATCGCCAAGTGGAGGATGTGCAAAGTTGACGCAAATGACTTTTTTTGGATGGTCGGAACACCGGGCTAACGCTCACGACGAAGCGGAGGCCTTGGCAGTCCAATTTATGTATGTACTAGCGCACCCAGTGAGTTGCCGCGTATGTGAAGTGAGGTGTTGAAAAGCGCTTTATATGTGTTATCGACCATTGCGCACGTTGTACGACTGCAACGGTGACACAACGTGGTCTGCTCCGCTCTCCACAGTGACTTCTATCACTGTGCCAACTATGGGCGATTCCATTTCAAACTTGATTTCGTCGACCAGATCGCACCGGCGTCCAAAGCCGACAAAAAGGCACTACGATCTTATTTCTGGCGTTTGGCCACAACTACATCTTCCATCGCGCTTGCTACCGACCGCTATGCGCCATCTACTGCACGCGCCGCCACTGCTCTGGACACCGGACGAGCGCGTTGCAGCGTTCGCGATGGGGGCACCGTCCCCGTCTCGACCAAGAACCTATCCCTAATGCCACCGCACGGTCAGCTAACAAAATATGTACAACCAGAGAAGGTAGCGCCGCTGTCAGAGGCGCATAGCGATAGCAAGCGCGATCGAAGATATAGTCGCCTGGTACAAACTGTCGCCTGCATAGATACCCACTGTGCCAGGTATACTAGTCGACTCTATTCATTCCATGCGTTCGTACTAGTAAGCTCCACGTGCATTGGAGCAAGACTGGGTTGTCTTTCTGAAGGATTTCGTCGTCAAGCGTTTGGCTGGTGCTTGATGCAAGGAGCCAACATGGTTGTGACGTGGCATGGCTGTGGCGGCAGTACTTCTTACGGGAATTCGAGCGAGGCGTGTGCATACACACCACAAGTCAAACCGATCGTGTCCAGTGGGATAGCCAATCACATCGCACGCTTTCCCGAAAGATCGCCAGATTCGTGCGTTGGTTGCGAATGCATTCAATAAACCTGGCATTCGCATACAAAACGCAAGACAAGATTAAAATTCCGAATTACAGGATTCTCAATTCTCGATTCTCAATTCCAGTTTTGGTGA
>NW_012156396.1:77742-81628 GCF_000151545.1 Saprolegnia parasitica CBS 223.65 | reverse complement strand
TGGCCACGACCTTGCGTGCCGAGCACCAAGCCAACATTGACGCTGTGACGACAACGCTGCAGCAAGAACACCAAGAAGCCTCGGCCGCCTCGGACGCCAAGCTGCGCCAAGAGCACTCGATCAAAGAGACGGCTCTCATCTCCGAGCTTACAAAGCTGGCCGCACAGCGCGACGCCAGCCTCGAGCGCGCTCAGGTCCTGTTCACTCGATCGGAGGGCCTGCGTCGCGACCTCCACACGCTCGCCAAGCTTAACTGCCGCCTCCAGATTGCCGCGACGACCGCAGAGGCTGCCACGACACAAAAAATCGCTGACAAGGCGCGTGTCGCAGAGCGTTACACCGCAGAGATCGAAGCGCAGCTGCGCCACACAACGACCGACCTCGCAGCGGCGACCGATGCCATCGCTGCGTCGACACTGGCAGCGGCCACCAAGGACGACAACATCGCCTCGCTCCAAGCGGAGCTCGAGCTCGCGACCAGCAACCTTGCACACGCCGAGCACGCGCTCGACCAGACCAAGCGCGACCTTGCAACGTCCAAAGCGACCGAAGACGACAACGCGGCCCTCCTCCGCGACGCTGCCAACGCCATCGCGTCCAAGGACGAGCACATCCAGACGCTTCAAGCCGGCCTCGACAGCCATGTGCAAGACCTCGCCGGTGTCGCGGACCAGCTCGAGCAAGCGCACCAGGACTTGGCGTCGCATCAAGCGCAAAAACGCGAGCTCCAAGACCAACTCGACCGCCTCCAGGACGAGCTCACAGACAGCTTGACAGATCGATGCTATGCGACGATGGACCACGACGCCACCGTCAAGGCCATGGACGAGCGTCTCCAGATGCTGCAAGCTGACGTCGACGGTCATGAGCAGCGGATGCTCCTTGAAGTATCGGCGAAGGACGCCTCCTTGGTCTCGCATCAAGCTCGCATCAATGAACTACTGGGTCAGCTTGCCGTGGTCAAGATGGCCGCCGGCAGTGCCCAGCTTCTTCACGACGCGACGATCGAGGCCAAGGAAGCGGCCCTCCGCCAGCTTCAAGTCGACCTCGACGAACGCGTCCAGCTCGCTCAGACGCACCATGGTATTGTCGACCAGCTTCAGCGTGCTGTGGCCACCAAGGACGAGCTTTTGGCCGCACACGAAGGTCAAGTCCGCGATCTCCAAGGTCAGCTTCGAGTGGTCCAAGCCAAGATCGAGGCTGTCGAGGCAGCTCGAGTCGGTGCAGCCCGCGCTCATGCAACGGCCATGCAAGGCAAGGACGAGCAGATGCACATGCTCCAAGAAGACCTCGAGGGCCGCACGAATCAAGTCGCAGCACTCGTTCGCACGCGCGATCAGCTCCAGTGCGACGTGGCCGAGCTCCAATGCGATGTGGCCGAGCTCCAAGCGCAGATTCGCCAGCTCCAAGACGATCTCGACGACCACGCGCAGCGAGACCAAGAGCTTGGCCGTCTGCTGGAGCAGCTGGAGCAAGTTCAGCGCGACTTGGCTGGCAACGACGAGCTGCTGCTGTTGGCGCACGAGACCCAAGTTTGTGATCTCCAAGCCCAAGTCGACGACCTCCAAGATGACGTGCTCGAGCTCGAGCAGCTGCTGGAGACGAGCGAAGCGTACACGCGAGTCCTCGAGTCCGACGCCGTCGGGAGCCGCGAAGAAGCGCCCGAGGTGACCCACCGCCGCTGCGACCGCCGCACCTCCGTGTACACCGACGCGATGGCTGGTCGACCTGTATCTCTGTAGTTATAGATCTCAACTGTACATTGCGTGTAAGACAAAAATGATAATCCAATGAAAAAGTACAATATTAAATAGGAACCAGGAGCTTAGTGGCAGAGATCCGAGGCGTCGCTGGCGAGCGCGTCGATCGCGAGGTCGACCTTGTGCAATGTGATGAGGTCGTGCGTCGTGAGGTCGGCCTCAAAGTGCCGGAGCATCTCCAGCGTCTTGCGCACGCAGTCGAGGCTCGAGGCGACGTTGCCTGGGCCCTCGGCGACGCGGCCCGAGAGCGCCTCGAGACCGTCGAGGAGCTCGATGAGCAAGTCTTTGTCCAAGCCCGCGTCCAGCGTCTTGGTGAGCAGCGCAAAGACGGGTTGCAAGAGCGCGTGCCAGTCGTTGACGATCGCGGCGGCGGCGACGCGAGCTTCCAGCGCCTCCAGCTTGAGCTCGAGTAGCTCGATCGCGAGCGTCGAGTGCATTGGCACGACGGCGTCCAGCGCCAAAATGTAGTCCGCGAAGAGGCCCAGGGACGTGGCCGCGAGCGCGGGCTGCTCGTCGATCGACGTCTTGAGCGCCTCGAGCTGCAGCGTCGTGTCCTCGAGGTACTCGGCCGTCGCGCTGTCGGCCACAAGGTGCGCTTCGTACGCCAGATCGACCATGTCCTGGACGAGCGCGATCGCATCGTCCGCGATCTCGTCGATCTCGTGACCGCAGGCGGCGTCCTCTTCGACGTCCTCTTCCGTGTCGTCGTTGGCGTCCGACTTGTCGTCCGAGTCGTAGTTGCCCGTCATGTCCAGCGTCGATGTAGGCGACGGGATGTCGATGGGCGCGGACTTGTGCACGAGCTTCGTGGCGCCGTCGTCGAAGTCCGTTGTGGCGACGTCGGCCGTCGGCGCTGCCTCGACGGGTGCGCTGGTGGCAGTGGCGGCTTGCTGCGCGCGCAGGGTCAGGTAGACGTTGGCGGCGCTGATGGCGGCGGAGACGAGGGCCACGGCGAGGAGGCAGAGCATGGTGAGAGGCGGGCTCGTTGCGAAATGATATGCGAATCACCAAAACTGGAATTGAGAATCGAGAATTGAGAATCCTGTAATTCGGAATTTTAATCTTGTCTTGCGTTTTGTATGCGAATGCCAGGTTTATTGAATGCATTCGCAACCAACGCACGAATCTGGCGATCTTTCGGGAAAGCGTGCGATGTGATTGGCTATCCCACTGGACACGATCGGTTTGACTTGTGGTGTGTATGCACACGCCTCGCTCGAATTCCCGTAAGAAGTACTGCCGCCACAGCCATGCCACGTCACAACCATGTTGGCTCCTTGCATCAAGCACCAGCCAAACGCTTGACGACGAAATCCTTCAGAAAGACAACCCAGTCTTGCTCCAATGCACGTGGAGCTTACTAGTACGAACGCATGGAATAAATAGAGTCGACTAGTACACCTGGCCCAGTGGGTATCTATGCAGGCGACAGTTTGTACCAGGCTATCAAAGCAATGTCATTGCGGTAGTTGCTACGATGGCCCAACTGTCTTCATGCTCTTGACGTACCGCGTCAAGCAACACCGCCGACGCGGCCATCTTGGCGTACAAAAGCAGTCGAGGCGGCACTGGCCCGCGCACGCCTTTTCGTCGAGGGGTAGCCTTTCCCAATGGGAAAAGCTAGGCGATGTGTAGGAAGCAGCGCATATTTCGATCACGATTGAAATGCAAGCACCTCGCTGGAACCCTTCGACGAACGCGGCCTCCAAGGCCAAGCCAGGATCGACCATGTCGGCCCGCACGACGCGCGCCGCCTCGGCTGCCTGCTCACGCACCGCCTCGACGGTCTCTACGCGCACGCAGCGCGCGGCAACAGCGCCAGAAGCGCTGGTCATCCCGGAACGCCACGCCCGTGAGCTCGCTGCCTTGCGCACCGAGTACGAAGAACGCCTCGAGAGCCTCCGCACCGACTGCCAGATGCAGTTGGCGGCGTTGGCCACGACCTTGCGTGCCGAGCACCAAGCCAACATTGACGCTGTGACGACAACGCTGCAGCAAGAACACCAAGAAGCCTCGGCCGCCTCGGACGCCAAGCTGCGCCAAGAGCACTCGATCAAAGAGACGGCTCTCATCTCCGAGCTTACAAAGCTGGGCCGCACAGCGCGACGCCAGCCTCGAGCGCGCTC
>NW_012156396.1:49495-77642 GCF_000151545.1 Saprolegnia parasitica CBS 223.65 | reverse complement strand
GGGCCGAGCCCAAAGGCACAACCCAACAAGACAGCCGTGGCCCGCCCAACGACGAAGACGACCAAGCTGGCGGCCAAGACGACCAAGCCGGCGTTCAACCTCCGCAAGACAGCAGCCGCAGCTGCTACCACAAACCAGCACCAGTGCGCTCAGCGACGCCTGCCCCGAAAGCTGCAACGCCACTCCAGATTGCGCAAGCCCAAATCCAGGAGCTCGCGACAGAGCTCGCAGTGGCGCCACCCACCATTGAAGAGCAAAACGCGACCATTGCACGTCTGAACCAGACGCAGTACCCAAGACCCCAACGACCCTCGACGACGCAACGGACATCATTCTAAGCAGCTTAATCGCACCAGTGCCAGCAATTATGGCTAATTTAGCCACCGCCCTAGCTGACCCCAAAGCAGAGAGCTCCGAAAGCAAGTCGACGATCGCGGACATCCAGCAAGTAGTCCTTTAACACTTTTAAAGGACTACTTGAGGAGCGCGATGGAGACTCTCCACCGCGCTCCTCGAACATACAATCTACTACACGCGACGCCACTGCTCTAGACACCAGACGAGCGCGTTGCAGCGATCGATACGCTTGTCCGCGCGATCGAGAAGGTAGCCCCGTCTCGACCAAGAACCTAACCCTACTAATGTCACTCGCCGCCACCGCACGGGCAGCTAACGAAATTTGTACAGCCAGAGACGGTAGCGTTGACGTCAAAAGCGCATACCGGTAGCGAGCCCGATCTAAGATACAATTGTGGCAAAACGCCAGAAATAAGATCGTAGTGCCTTTTTGTAGGCTCTGCACCAGGCCGCCGGTGCCATTTGGTCGACGAAATCAAGTTTGAAATGGAATCGCCCATAGTTGGCACAGTGATAGAAGGCACTGTGGAGAGTAGAGCAGACCACGTTGTGTCACCGTTGCAGTCGTACAGTGTGCGCAATGACCGACACCACATAAAAGCGTTTTTAACACCTTGCTTCACCTACGCGGCATCTCACTGGGTGCGGATATTGGACTGTCTTCGCTTCGTCGTGCGCTGTAGCCCGGTGTTCCGACCGTCCGAAACAAGTCCTTGAACGGTCGACTTTGCACATCCTCCACTTTGCAACGGTATTGGGTCGACCAATTCCAGGCCAATTTCCCGAATTTCGCAACGACGTTGAATAATTTACATGTGACGAAGAATCATTTCCGAGCCATCGCGTGGGTGAGCTCTTGCACGATGGTGGCCATGGACGGTCGCTTGGCCGGATCGTCTTGCAGGCAGCGCGCAATGAGCGACTGGTACGGCGTCGGAATCGTCTCGCCAAGCTCTAAACGGTGGCCCTCGAGCACATGTGCCGCGGCCTCGGCACTCGTCATTGTCGGAAACGGCCTGGACTCGGTGAACGTCTCCCAGATGAGGACGCCAAACGAGTACGAGTCGGACCGGTACGAGAACGAGTGGGGTGGCGTGAGCGACTCGGGCGCGAGGTACTTGAGCGGCATCGCGCCTTCCGCAAAGTGGCCGCCGCCGTACGAGTGCACGCGTCGACACAAGCCAAAGTCGCACACCCGTGCCCGCAGCTGGTCGTCGACCAAGCAGTTGCTACACACAGGCTCGTCAGTACATTGGTATGCATGAGAATTGTTGTACCGGGCCGCAATGTCGCGGTGGATAAAGCCGCCTTCGTGCATGTTGAGAAAGCCCGACGCCGCGTCACATAAGATGCGCGTCTTTTGCTCCGTCGAGAGCCGAGATCGGCGCGCGCCAAACTGGTCTTCGAGGCTTCCGAACGGAAGGTACTCGGTCACGAGACTCAGCGGCTGCGAGAGGTCCGTGCACGCGCCCACGAATGGCACAATGTTGGGGTGGTGCCCAAACAGCGAGAGCACCGCAGCTTCGTGCCGGAACGCAGCCACAATCTGGTCGGCGTTGTCGCCAAACTCACTCGGCCGAAGCGTCTTGACGACCACCTACACGATTCGATTGATGAGATCGTCGCAGACTCTGTGGAACGACGGCATACGTCTTGGCCGAGGTACGTGGCGCGATGGGCGTCGCCAAAGTGGCCGTGACCGACCGCCTCCTTGAGCGTCAGGTCGCCGTACGCAATCTCGTGAAAGGTCTCGGGAACGACTTCGAGCTCGCTCACGAGCTCTTGCACTTGCGTCGCCGTATCTAGACGACGCAGAGCAGACACAAAGAGGTACGAGCGCAGCACCAGCACCGACGTGCCCACGACGATCGTGGCTTCCAAAAGCACTTGGCCCTCGGCACAGAAATCACAGCACTCGACCTCGAACGCCACGTGCGTCACGTCGCCTCGCCACGCCAGCAGCTGCGACGCCTCGCCCGCGTGTCGGAACCCGTCCGGCAGTCGCAGCGAGATGGTCACCAACGCGCCGCGCCGCACATGCAGCAGGAGGTCCCGCGAGAGCTGCTTCGCGACGCCGTCCGCCATGGCTGCCTCGCGCACCTCGTCGCGCTGGTGCACGAGGAAGGCCCAGATTGCATGCGAGAAGCTCGATGCTGGCGACACGCACGGCGGCGCATACGCTGTAAAGTGCACGCGGTCGGTCCGTGATGTGGGTACCAGTGCTTGGTGAACGCCACGGGAGACGAGGGCGCGAGACGCCGCGGCGCGATCTCTGCGCTCGGGCTCGTCGTATGTCAGTTCTCGCGTCGCGCTGTACGCAGTGGGCGAGACCCATGCCGTTGGATCCGGCATGTCCCGGTAGATGCTCGTGATTATCGAGCTCTTGGCGTCGGTGTAGAAGACATCGTAGTCGCGGTCGGTCTCGGTGTGCGTGGCGCGGGTGAACAACACAGGTGCCGGCTTCTCCAATGCGACTGGTGAGGTGTCGACGACCGAGTCGTCATCATCGAGCACTTCTTCGCGGGCCACCGGCGTCGGCGTCGGTTGCAGGCGCACTTGTCGCTGGACCAGCATGCGAAAGGTTGCCCACTGCTCTGGTGTCGCACGGAGGGTGCTACATGCGAGCCGCGTCGTGTCCTCTAGACACGCGAGAAGCGCGGCGTGGCCTCCTTCTGAAACACGGATGCTCTCGAGCACGGCTTGCCAGAGCTCCAAGTAGCCATCGAGGCGGCTAGCATCGTTCTCGCTGCGCGTTCTTGCTGGCATTTCGTAGGGCGGAGGACGCTTGCTGTCGACGGAAGACGACATTGTCGAGGACAGCAGCGTCGCCTTCTCGTCAAAGGGTGTGTACGACGGCGTAGGATAGATGACGCGGTTCCAGTGCAAGGCGCTTTGCAGGAGAAGGCTCGAGAGCATGTGGCCAAGGACGAGGCCAAAGCCAACGTACGCGCACGCATGGAGGAGGACGAACGGCCGCGTCTCCAACGAGCACTCGGGGTAGAACTCGTACGCGTAGTAGTCGCGGTCAAAGAAGCGCTTGGCACACTTGATGGCGATGAACCAGAGCAGAAGCGGCAGCTGGAAGCAGAGAAGGCCCACGGCGCCTTTCCAGAGCACAATGTACGCTGCGAACGGCGTCATCTCGACAATGTCGTCGGGCGAGGAAGGACACACGAGGCCGTTTAGCACCGACGGATCGTAGATACCAAGTACAGCCGTGTCAAGACTATATAGCGTGGCGAGCGCGGCCTGGGCCAGCGCGCGGGCCGACAGCGCGTGGTCGTGGCAGCGGAGCGTGAGGTGCGTCACATGGTTGTACGCCACGCGAAGCCCGAGGACGATCGCCGCCGCGACAAGAAAGAGCCAGTAGACAGCAGACGCCAGCACGAAGAGAACCAGACGCAGCGTCGTCCGGGGCGTAGGCCCGCCGAGCCACTGGGGCATCCGTAGCCGGCGCCAGCAAGCCAGCAGCGTCATCGTCACCAAGCTTACGCGTCAAACCCAATGCCATTGGACAAGGATATCGATTGCTGCAGGTCAAATCAGGCCAGGCCGCGACCCAAATATCAAATAGAAGAGGTACTTTCCACGACCAGCATCTGGTGCCAGGACGAGGAGCTGACGTGGCACGCGGAGAGGCCGGCATTGCGATTGCAACCAACGCCAACGACTAACGATGCCACGCTGATGAAGGAACTGTACATCGAGTATATTGCGAGAGAAAGCTGCAAGAGATCGATACCCATCCGTACTGGCAAGCATAGGATCGAGCCCACGACCAGCCGACCGATGGGAGAAATGAGGCAAAAACATAAGTCCATTGTGGCAATTTAGACGGCGCAAAGGCCCGAGAAGCCGAGGTGCACCCCCTTGGAGAAGTCGCGCACGACGTTTTGGAAGCCTGCGACGCCCATCGCGATCGCCGACGCGCCGATGACGAACGCGAGAATGTACACGAGGATCGACGTCCGGTTGTACTTTTTCAAGAGGTACCCGACGCACTAGACAATATATCGCGTCAGCCACAGATAGGACAATGTGACACTATACCTTTTGGCCAAAAATGCCACCGAGAAAGCCCATGAGCGAAAACCACACAATGTAATCTACATATCCGATCGGTCCGAATCCAAATCGAGAATGCGAAAGTACCGTATTGGCGCTGGCCGGGAAATTGCCCCGCGACCGCAAACTGCAGCGTCGTTGCCGAAGACGTAAAGAGAATCATGTAGGACGCGGACGCGGACGAGACGACGGGCAAAAGGCCGTACTCGAGCATGATGGGGCTCTGGACCATGCCGCCGCCAATGCCGAGGAGGCCGGACGCGATGCCCGCAACGAAGCAGTAGGCCGGGAACACGATTTGCGCCTTCTGATAGGTCCAGTGCACGTCGCCTTGGGCAAACTCGGTGCCGCTCACGACCATGAGGCGGTTGCGCGTGCGAAGGCGGTGGCCCATGAGCCTACATCAGATGGATGCAATCTCGCAACACTCGACACGAAGGCCATACCACGTGATGAGGATGAGCAAGAGGAGCGGCACAAACGTAAGAGCCCAGTAGATGGACGAGCCACAAGGCACACCGACTAGGAGCGTGACAGCGTGAGCAAGAGAGTCACAACCGCGAGGTCATACCGATGCTGGCCGTGCCATGCCCGCCGCGAAAGAGTGATTGAACAAAAATGATGAGCTAGTCACACGCAGAATGAGATACATCAATTCACTCCTTGGGCTTACCCAGCATGCCACGAGCGGGAGGACATACGTGAGCGGGAAGATCGAACGCTCTTCCTCGTAGAGCTGGGCCCGGATTGCATCGAGGGACGCTTGCTTGTCTACATGTCTTCTCTGTCGCCATCGATTTCAGTGTGCAGAATTGTCTACCAGCATGCGGCGGAAAGTCGAGTGGCGGCAACGAGGCAAAGTCGTCTTCATCTTCTTGGCGCGTGCGTGCTTGGTGCTACTTCGCCTCGTCGACGCATTCGATCGCGCACCATGCGTACCTCGGCGTCGGCTTGGACACTTGTCGGGAGGAGCACCTTGGTCTCGCCGCGTGCGCGGCCTTCCTGCGCTTCGACCTGGAGAAATCCATCCATGCAACGTTGCTCAAAATGACGTGGCAGAACGTACGTGCTGCACTTTCTGAAGCGTGCGGTAGGCCATGAACGAAAGCAGCGTCACGAGCAGCGAGAGGATGAGCCACGACGGAAATGTCGCGTTCGCCATGACGCCAAAGATCGTGCCCATGAGCGTCGGCGGCTCCATCATGCCTGCGAGCGCATAGTCGATGACCGGTCGGCGCGGATGGTCTACACACGCCATCACCCTCCACGCGTCGATACATTGATACATTGATATCCATACACGTGTGCTTTTTGCGAAAGTTGGACAAGAACGTGGCCAGGGCACCGCCAAAAATCGTGGCTTTCGAGAGCGGAATCGCGTGCTTCGGGCCCAAACCGACCGCTAGAATGTACATGGGCACGAGGAGGCCGCCGCCACCGGCGCCGGACGCGGACCCGAGCGCCGTGCAGAGAAAGGCGAGGGCCGAGGCCATGAGGTCAGCAAGCGAGAACGGCGCAAACATGTTCTTCTCCATGCAGTACGCGAGCGGTTGCAACGTCGCGTTCGGAAGGCGGACCAGCGCGCCCGTCGACGCGACCACGCAGCGCTTGCTAAAGTCGCTGTCCGAGCCCGTGCAGTCGCGGTCGGTGCTGCACACGTGGCACAACCTACGTGCACATGAGGCGGTGGCGACGAGGTGTGGCGTCGTACGAGTCGACGCAGGCGAGGCCGGGGAGGAAGCCGCAGTCGGCGATGGAGCCGCAGGTTGCGCCAAACATCTCGTCGGGCTGCACGATAAGCGAGATGGGCGACGTCGTGGCAGCAGCAACACCGAGAAGCGCAGTCGCACCCAGCAGCAGCCTCATGGTCAGCGTCAAAAGGTGGAATGCCACTGGGTGAGCGAGCCAACTGATGGCGCCTGTCCCGTGCCCCGCATGCCCCGGAGTTGACTCGAAACCTTGTCCAAAACTGATTGTGTGCTCCGGGGTACGCCAGAGATGCTAGATCTGCGGCAGTGATTGGCTAACCAATGTTGATGCGCGATGCGGATTGGCTGAAATTCCAACACAGGGAATACGGCCATTGCAGTTGAAGGGGACCGGCGTCCTGGAGCGTCCAGGCCGCATCCGCGCTCGTCCGGGCAGAAAGGGGGAGTAGCTATCACCGTCGCTATCACTGCTTGCTTGGGATCAACGAACACCCCGCAAGTGAATACATAGTACATTTGTATTCTTGTTTGTGCAACATATCAGTCCGGATAATATCCGGTGCTCGTACATCGTACAACGTACATTCAAGTCGCGAACGGCAGCAATGTACGGGCTTGGAATCATCGTCGCATTCGAGAGTCGAGGACGACGTGGACGGGATGCTGCTGCTGCGCTGGTCGTCTCTCTGTGCGCTCGGCCTCGTCGCCGCCGTCGCCCACGCGCAGAGCTTGCGCCTGCATGCCAACACGACCTCCGTGCAGGTGGCCGACGCCTTGTATGGCACCTCGTGCAGCCAGCGCGACGACTGCGGCTTCTTGCCTGGCCTCGCCTGTATCAACAAGTACGACGCTCCTACATTGATAGCGCCAACATGAACTGCATTGTAGCCTCTGCGCCTACTGCCAGACCGACGCGCAGTGCGGCGCGACGCTGAGTGATGGCTCCAAGCGCTGCCATGTGCAGAGCGGGCGCTTCGTGCGCGTGCCAACGACCTCGGACACGGCGGCGTTCCGCCTCGACCCGGTCACGTACTGCATCGAGAAGGACCTCTTTGCCCCGTTCACGCGCGCCGATGCGTTCTCGACGTTCATGGCGTTTCTTGCGGCCGCCCTCGGCGCGGGCTGCGGCGTCGGCGGCGGCGGGCTCCTCGTGCCGCTCTACATTCTCGTGGTGGGCCTTGGCCCCAAGCACGCGATCCCGCTCTCGAAAGCCACGATTTTTGGCGCGGCCGTCGCTACGTTCCTCGTCAACTACCCGCGCAAACACCCGCGTACGATTGTTACATTTTGCGTTTCAAACATCAATTTTGCGATAGACAAGCCGCACCGACCGGTCATCGACTATGCGCTCGCAGGCATGATGGAGCCGCCGACGCTCATTGGCACCATCTTTGGCGTCATGGCCAACCGCACGTTTCCCCCATGGCTCATCCTCGTCTTGCTCATCACGCTCCTCTCGTACATCTCGTACAAGACGACGCTCAAGGGCAACAAGGTACATTAGCACAGACGCACTCGACGATCCTATTGACCATGTAGCTCTTTGCCAAAGAACAAATCGAGCTTGCAAAAGCGGCCAGCGACGGCAACTCGATCCAGTCGCCAAAAGATACGCTTTCGCTCATGTACCACGAGAAGCGCCAGGTACAACCACATCACTCACCCAATAGTTCATGCTCAGGCTTGCATCAGCGCATCACGGCGGCGGTCGCGGCCAAGAAATGGCTGCTCCTCACCCGCACCAACAAGAAGCGCCGGGCGCTCGTGGCCCAGGACGAAGAAGACTTTCAGAGCCTGCCGCCGCTGGACCTGCCCGTCGCCAGTACGCAGCCCAAGGCTCTCGGATTCGATCTCCTAAATCACTTTTGCCTAGACAAGAAGGCATTTCTCAAGGAGATGAAGCTCAACATTGAGCGCCTTGAGAGCATCGTGTTTCCGTGGCGCTGCGTGCTCCCGCTCGTCGTGTGCTGGGTCGTGCTTCTCGTGCAGATGCTCTTTCTTGGCGGCCACGGCTCGCCCAGCCTCGGTACAGCAACCTCTATGTTTTGGTTCTTATTGGCACTTTGTAGTTGGAATCCACTGCGGCTCGCCCATGTACTGGGCCCTGACGTTCACTCCGCTCCTCGTCCTCGTGTACATTACCTAGTACGTTTCTACGTGTCGTTTGTTAGTAGTGTATGCTGGATTCTTGTCGATGTAGCCACATGGGACTCAACCTCCGCCTTCGCAACCGTCTCCTCGTCGTGAGCGGCACGCCGTTCGTTGACGGCGACGTCCACTGGACCAAGCGCACAACGCAAGTGGTGTTTCCGCTCTACTGCTTTTTCGCAGGCATCGCCGCCGGCCTCCTTGGCATTGGCGGTATCTCCTGACTTTAAAAAATCGGACCCACGATATGCGGGGTAGGGGGCATGGTCAAGGGGCCCGTCATGCTTGAGAACGGCATCCTTCCGGTCGTGCAAACGTCGACCGCGTCGTTTATGATTCTCTTCACGTCCTCGGCGACCACGCTCCAATTTGCGATCGCGGGCATGTTTCCCGGCCAGCTCCAATACGGTACGACTCGCGCGCTCTTGTGATATCAATTTTGACTCGTTTTTTTGGTAGATTATGTGGTTTGGTACATTTTCGTGGGCTTTGGCGGCGGTCTTTTTGGCCAAAAGGTAGGATGTACAATATTGTCCATGGGGGTTGGTTCATTTTTATTATTATTGTCGTGTCTAGTGCGTCGGGTACCTCTTGAAAAAGTACAACCGGACGTCGCTCCTCGTGTACATTCTCGCGTTCACGATCGGCCTCTCGGCGCTCTGCATGGGCTACATTGGCTACCAAACCGCCAAGCACGACGTGGAGAAGGGCATCGACCTCGGCTTCGCGAGCGTCTGCGGCGCTTAAGTACAGACCCACGACTCGATAACTTGATACAAAGCGACTGCTGTCTTGTACGGATAAAACACTGTTTACCGGATTTCTGGAGTGGACCCAACTGCAATGACGGCGCTGCACGACGCGTTCGTGGCCGTCGGCTGCAACAATGGCAGCCACTGCATGTCCCGCGCAGTTGGCTGCGAGGATGGCTACGAGGTGGCGTTTGCGGCCTCGACCATGGTGGCGATCGCGCGCTACAGCGCAACGGCGGCGGTCCCGACGATCGTCCACACACTCCATGGCCACAAGGCGCGCGTCGCCTGCGGTACGCTGCCCGCGTCTGCCTTTTCCTACTGATGTGGCTCTAGTGTACTGGCACGATGCTTCAGCGTGCATTGTCTCGGGCGATGCCAGCGGCGAGGTGCGCCTCTGGCACCGCGCGGCCAACGCCTGGACGTCCGAGGTTGTCGTCGCCGGCGCGGCGTCGTCCGTCTCGGCGCTGACCTGCACGACACTACTGGCGTCATCTCAGCTGTTCGTCTTTGCAGCGCTCTCCAACGGCGACATCGTCGTGGTTGAGCCAGCGACAAGTGCATCAGCGACGCTGTCTCGAAGCGAGCGGCACATCGCCGAAGCCATTGCCGTTGCCCAAGACGGCCGCGGCACACTTCTGCTTGCGCTTGGTGGCGTCGATGCTCTCGTGCACGTCTACACGGTTGATCCGACGCTGCAAGCGCTCTCGCTTGTGAGCTCGCATGCTGGTCGAGTCGACGCGTCACGCTGCCTCCACTCATCGTAGCCTATACTAGGTCACAAGGGCTGGGTGCGGGACCTCGCGTTCTCATCACCGCTCGCCTCGGGCGATATCTTCTTGGCGTCGGCCGCCCAGGACCACAAAATCCGCCTCTGGCGCATTGACGCAGCGCTGTACGACCGCCATTCCTTGGTGAATGGCCGCCTTTACGCTGGAATAGAAACGTAGCATTTGACGCGATGCTCGTGGGCCACGACGACTGGGTCACGAGCGTAAGCTGGACGCCAACCCACTCGCTCCTCTCGAGCTCCATGGACAACCGACTTATCCTCTGGGCGGCAGAGGACGGCGCGGCGTGGCATCCCACAACCCGCATCGGCGATCTCGGGTAGCGTCTTCTTCCCTTTTTCGGTGGCTCGAAGGCGATGTACGTAGTGGCCTTGGTCTCCTGGCCGCCACGTCGTTTGGTGCCGACCTCGTCGCGCTCACCTTTACCGGCGAGCTCTACCGCTGGACGAAAAGTGACGCGCACTACGTGCCAGCGCGGTCCGTCACGGGACACAACCGACCGGTCACCGATGTGGCGTGGGCGCCGTCAGGCGCGTTCTTCGTCTCGGTCTCGCTGGACCAGACGGCGCGGGCGTACCGTCTTTGCGAAACAAGCGAGGTCTCGCGCGCCCAGGTGCATGGCTACGACCTGCAGTGCGCAACGTTCTTGAGCGACGCGCAGTTTGTGAGCGGTGCGGACGAGAAGATCCTCCGCGTCTTTGACGTGCCGTCCGGCATGCACGCGCTCGTCGGCGGTGCGGCGACTGGCGGCGGCTTTGGCGTTCTCCCCGAGCTCAGTTTGACCAACAAGCGCGGCGACATGGACGACACGGCCATTGTCGGCGAGCAGCTCGCGCGCCGGTCGCTTTGGCCCGAAGTACAAAAGCTCTACGGCCACGGCAACGAGCTGCTTTGCGTGCGTCGCAATCATGCCGGTGACCTCTTGGCGTCGACGTGCAAGGCGCGGGACGAGTCGGCCGCGGCAATTTGGCTCTGGCGCAGAGACAAGGCGAGCACGTCGCTCGTGGCAGCGCAGCAGCTGCCAGACCACAGCTCGTCGGTCGTGCAGCTCGCCTTCTCCAGCGACGACAAGTACCTTGCGTCCGTCTCCAAGGACCGCAGCCTCTGCATCTTTGCGGAATCGAATGGCATCTATACACTCGTGCACAAGCAAGCCAAGGCGCATAAGCGCATCATTTGGAGCTGCGACTGGCTGCCGCACGAAGCCGTCCTTGCAACCGGGTCGCGCGATGAGACCATTGCACTCTGGGGGCTCGTGGCCGGTGTCTGGCAGCAGGTAGGACCGTGCTGTCTACCAAATTTCAAGATGGATACGTCGTTGTAGGTGGCGGCGCCGATGATATTGCCCGCGGCTGTGACGGCCGTTGCCTTTGCGCCAACGAGCGCAACACCAGTGCTCGCCGTCGGTCTCGAGTCGGGGCTCATTGTGCTCTGTGACATTAAACGCACCGAGCCGGCTGGTCGATTCCAGATGACGCGTCGCATCGAAGTCGTCGCGGCCCACGCGGCCAAAGTCACTCGGCTGGCGTGGCACCCGAACGAAATGACGCTGCTCAGCTGCAGTGAGGACGCCAGTGTCAAGCTCTTCTCGCTTCAATAATGCACGCGCCAAGAGGCTTTGCTAGACTCTCACCACACCCTCATCCCACGCAACCAACGCGCCTCGCCAGGAGTCGTTCCTGGCGCATGTGTCTGCACAACACAGTGGACCGCATTTCATCCGCAACAGCACCACGAAACGCACCGGGGATAAGGGACAAGCGACCTGTGCTGAGGAGCTGTCTGGGTCACATGCGCGTGTGCGGGTCGGTTGGTCTACCACGCTCTGCAGTAGGAACAGTAGGAACTGTCGATGCGAGAAGGTACTCAAAGACACAAAGCGTGCGTTTGTACGATGGTTATCCGCACCACGTGAAGCTCAGGCTCTTGCACTGCGCCTCGGACCAGCCATCAAAGCAACCCTTGATCGGCTCGTAGAAGCAATTGAAGCACGAACCGCAGATCGCATCGGGACGCACACCGGGCTCGGTCGGCGCCGGCGTCACCGTCGAAAGTTCTGGCGTTGGCGCCATCGTCACCGTCGTCGGCACTGGCGTCACCGTCGTCGGCACTGGCGTCACCGTCGTCGGCGCAGGCGTCACCGTCGTCGGCACAGGCGTCACCGTCGTCGGCGCAGGCGTCACCGTGGTTGGCGCAGGCGTCGACACGATGGCAGGCGGAGCGGTCGTGGCGACGGCCAACTGCGTCGGCGACTGCGGATGAAGACGAGCAACAACGGATTTGGTCGTCACAAAGCCTTGGTCAATGTCGGCCGAACCGGCGTAGATCATGATGCCACCGGCGCCCTTGGCATAGCGAATGTAGGCGTCGACGACATCGGGCGACGGCCCAGGGCCCCACGCACAGCCCGACCCGGTGCACATACCGACCGTGATCTTGTCCTTGGACACGTGGCGCTGCCACTGCGGAAACGTCTGGTGCACGGCGGCCTCGTAAATGGGCTGTCGAAAAAAGTGAGCTGCTTTTCTTGGAGCAAAGCGGATCTATACCATGGCGAGCTTCGGGTCGCGGTCAATGTTGTAGGCCATGACGTTGACCCAGTCGACGAGGCGCTCGACGCCTCTCGCGAAGCAGCGCATGCCCTTGTAACAATGCGGGTTGGCCTCCATCATGTAGGCGTCGTACGTCAGCAAGAGGTTGAGCGGTCGGAACGCGTTGCGGAGCGCCGTCATGTACGACACGATCGCGCGGCTGCTGTAGCCGGCTTCGAGGTAGTTGGTCTCGTCGTCGATGTCGATGCCGTCAAACTGAAACTTGTCGACAAGCGACATGACGCTCCGGACAAAGCGCGGCGGGTCGCGGATGCTGGCCATGCCGACGTTGTTGTTGGCACCGCCAACGACGCCCAGCGAGTAGATGCAGCGCCTACCAATTGGTTCAGTGGGATGGGCATGCGACGGGGCGGTTCGTACGCGCGGAGCGCCTGCACGCAGGACGTCAGGAGCGCGTCCGGCGTCTGGAATCGCGGAATCACTTCGCCCGCCTCGACTTGAGCAAAGCCCCAGAGGACATGCGTGACGCCGTCCGGAATCTAATACATTACGTCACGACACGACGACGACGACGGGCGGCGTGGTGTAGTATTTACCTGTTCGCAGCCGCCGACTTCCGACTGCCAGAAGAGCACGACGCGCTCGTGCGGCGCAATGTGCGGGCAGTGGGCCGGACGCCGAGGCAATGAGGCGTCCAGCGCAAGCGCTGAGCTGACTACGTCATGGAGGGGCGACGGCGCCGGATGGAGCGACGCGGCGAGGCCGCAGCCCGCCAGCACCAGCGCTACGCACGTGCTGAGACCAACGAAGCTACGAACGGCGGATGTACCTGCGGCCGCGTAGGCGATGAAGCGCGCAGTCCAGCGCGACCGGGCGCGCTCGGATGGGTAGGCGATGAGTGGGTCACGTTCGGCTGGCGCCATTCCCGTCGAGGTAACAAGCAAATTCGAAAGTGCACTTGCGGCGATCCCAAATTTCGGGTCCACGGGCGTTTTCCCTAATTCGTACCCCGTCGACGGCCAATTCCTGCACATACAAAACATCAGTTGAATGCGGCTGATGACGGGATGCTTGTCGTGTCTTTGGCGCACCACAGAGTGAGCTTACGTACGGTACATGCATCGACCGCAGCATCGACCCTATTTATTGCACTGTCTAATCCTCCACGAGTGCACCATCGCGTTGGGCCGACGCTAGCTCGATTGTGTGGTACAAATAGATCGTATCCGGAACGAATTCCGGATGCAAAGTAGGTTTTAGCTTGGGTCATATGGGACGTGCGCTGCAATGTACACTGTAGACGGGCCAGCTGATGCCTATCAACCTGGCTGCAAAGATGAGATATTTTTATTGGCCTGCTATCTACTTTTGTCTGGCACGGCGTCGGCGTCGGCCTGCCTCCTCCACTCCGCCGCATTGGCGTCGACGTTGTCGACGACGTCTTGGATGGTTGTGAATTCGACGACCGCGGCCGCGATCGAGTAGAGGGGCATGACAATAAACTCGAAGAAGCCAAGTTGGCTCTTGGCAAACTTGGTCGCACTCGCGTCCTTGCGCTGACAGAGCGGCGAAATCGGGAGCTTCTGGGCGGCTTCGAGGTCGCCTTGGCGGTAAAACTCTTCTTGCACGAGGTTGGCCCATTTCTGATGCAGCTCAAACGGCTGCATGGCGTGGCCTACAAAGCAGTCAATACTGTGGGACAAGGACGGGAAGCGCACCAATGTCGGCCATCATCAAGAGCGTTCGCATCGTGTAGTCGTCGTCGAGGTACCGCGTCTCGGCGGTCGTGCCGTACGTCTTGCTCTTGAGGTGGTTGACGTGCTGCACGTGCTTGGCGAGGTCTGTCGCGAGCACGAGCTGGATGATCATCTGCCGGCACTGGCCGCGCGCTTCGGTCGACAGATTCTGAAAAGGGTTGCACCCGGTCTTGCGACTGAGCTCAAACGCGCGCGCAAGGTGCATCCGCTCCTATGATACTTGCATGGATTCTTTATCCGTCATGGCAAGTGTACCAGCACCGAGTCGTCCGAGTACTGTAGCGCGAGCGGGTGGTTGCTATGAATGAGAAAGGTATTGTTGACGCCGGGGTGGTCGACGTCGTGGACGGCAGCCGCAACGAGAAGCGAGTAGAGCTGCAGCGGCTTGAGTCGTGTGACGCGCAGCATGAGCTGGTGCACGTCCCAGATGACGCTGGCCGCGTGCCTGGCAAGTACGTACATGAGGCTAGGAACATTTGTAGACAAGTTGTACATGGCGTTGTGGTACGGGTTGGACGCGTGGTAGTGGCCTTCGACCTCGATGGCAAACTCGGCGATGTTGCCCATCGAGACGCCGAGCGTGCCAAAGAGGTGCTGGTGCGCGAGCGTCGCGAGCAAGATGGACGTCATGGGGTACTGGCAGTGCTGGGTGAGCTCTACATGTCGTCGTCAGTGGTGCAAGTCGTCGATCAAGCGAACCGAAAATGTTGATCGAGCCGGACCCGCAGTGGTCGAGGAGCCACTCGGGCGAAAACATGCTTGGCTCGGCCGTCGGAATTGACGCGAGCGTCGGCGCCCGCAGTTCTTGCGAGGCCGACGGGTACAAGACCCGGATCTGCTGCACGATCGAGTTTTGCAGCGCGACGTCCGACTTGCGCCGCGACTGGACGCGCAGAGTCGACTCGCGCCGCTTCCGAAGCCGCTTGTTGGTGCTTTCGAGGAGCCGCCACCACTCGCCGACTTCGTGGTCGTCGCCGCCCGTGGGTATCGGCAACGCTGTGCACAATGTGTGAGACCGATGGATTTCTATCAATCTTTCAACTACGTACTCGTGAACAAATCGGTCTCGGAGAGGAGCGTTTGGAGCACGACGTCGAGGGCTTTCGTCGTCGGGTATTGCAAGCGCAGTTGACAGAGCGTCTCGAGGACGAGCTCCATGCCACTGTGCGCGCTTGGGCTGGGCAATTCGGCCACGTCGGTTAGATCGGCCGTGGACTGTACGAAGCGAAGCCGCTGCGTGTGCTTGCGCTCGTAATAGTCGCGTGTCAGGACCGCGAGAAAGCTCACATGGACAGCAAACCCGACCCAATCTAGTCGACACTCGTAACCATTCATCATGCAAGCATGGGCGAGGCGAACCTTGGGTGGTGACGCCCCACACAACCCCGCTCGAGACGACGACGACGCCGATGAACGCGACGAATTCGACAAAGCGCATGTGCCACGTGAGCGCAATGGTGACGGCAAGCAGCGTGATGAGGTACATCGGTTGGTTTGTGGCGTAGACGAGCAGCTCGACCGTCGCCAGCGTCGCCAGCGCTAGAAACGCCCGAAGACAGCACCACCGCCAGAGCCCTTGGTTCACGAAGACCAAGCTTGCATACGCTGCCATGACGCAGCACTGCAGGCCGCCGAGAACCGGGAGCACCCATGACGTCGCGCTCGCGTGGTAGACGGAAAGCAGTTCGTTCTTGGCGAGGAGCACGACGCACCAAAGGCACGCCACAAACCCGAGTGTCCCGCCCACGGCGCGCTTGACGCGGTACCGATCCCACTGGCTGCGTTCGTACTGTCCTTCGAGCGACGGGTCGCCAAAGGTGAGCGAGAGCTTTCTCGGGATCGCGTGCATGAGCGGCCCGGATCGTGGGAGCGGCGCGACCACGGGACGCGCCATGCCTCGAGTTATTTCCGGCCGAAAACGTCTGCAACAGAACCGACAACCCAAGCGAGCCAGTCGTGCGACGCGCCCTTTTGTGCGGTTTTATGGGGACGTGCCTTGGACAAGGCGTTGTGGGCAAGAAGAATAAGCTAATTAGTAAAAAGGGCTGACTAAAACGACCGGCGCTGGGCGCGGCTGCTGCGCCGCTCCACCGACCGCTTTTGCTTGGTGTTGGTGATGAGAAGCGCGGCGACCATACCGTTGCCGTACGACAGCTTGTGCGCGCCCGTCATGATGCCAATCTGCGTCATCGAGACGGTGCCGGCAATCGCAGAGTAGAGGTTGCGGCCCATGCCGTGCAGCACCGCGTCACGCAGCAGCGGCGCGTCGTCGCCCAAGTGCTGGAGGATGCTCGCGCCAATCGTCACATAGCAGCCAATCACTTCTTCCTCCTCCCGGCACGCATGGAGTCTACGTGTCATTTCATGAGAGTTTGGACATCAATGCACGCGATAGGATGCATGTACCCCGCTGCAATGTCGTCCGGGATCATCTTGGTATCCATCGACATGAGGCGGAGCTGGTCGTCGCGCTTGATGGTCGCCGCCAATGTCATGCTCAAGTCCGAGTGCACGCCGACGGGTTCGATCTGCTGGACGTAGACGTCGCCGCCAAGGCCTTTCTGCATGCGCCCAAACGCAGGAAACACCTTTTGGCGCGACCCCATGTACAGCTTGCGCTTGTTGCGGTCGAGCCCCTACGCACGCCTTGGATACATATATAGTAGCACGATCGGACGTACGTCTTTGAGCACTTGCAGCGGCGGCTGGTGGTCGAGCTCGAGGAGGCGCTTCCCGTCGGCTTTCGTCACCGAGAAGACGCGTTCGTTGGGCTCGTAGCACGTAAAGTACGCTTCGGTCACTTGCATGCTGGGACTGCACATGGCCAAGACGATGCCGGGCTGGTCGTCGGTCATGACAAACACGCCGTGCGCGCCGCTGCCGCAGAGACGACTGTGCTTGCTGGTCGCACCGAGGATCGTTGCGGACGTGTCCAGCATGCCTTCGACCGTTCGGACCACGGGTTCCTCGTAGCCGTCGGTCGGCATGAGCCAGAGCATGTCCTACGAATCCATTTCAATCGTTTCTCATCCAAGAAGAGAGTATCGGACCGGACTCTCGGTCGGGCCGAGCTCGAGATCCAGAATGCTCTGTTTGATGCATTGGCGCGTCGCCTCCTTGGGTTCGATGCCTTGAAAGCCGACGCCGTTGGCCGTAAAGCTGCCGTCCACGTCGTAGAGGCCCCAGAGACTGAGCAAATGCGGGTACTTGTCGAGCTTGCCGTCCACGCCGCCTTCAAAATACGTCACGTCGCCCTTCTCCATCGAGAGCGCCGCGCCACAGAAAACAAGCTCGGGTGCCAGCCGATGCAGTGTCTCGGCAATCAAGTGCGGGTCGTGCGCACACGAGTAGTTGACAAGGGCAAAGTGCGGTCGATTGAGCTGAAGGGGCCCGGTCACGAGCTGGTGCCACGCGCCCTCGACGGCGGCCACCGTGTCGTCGACGACCGACGCCGACGCTCCGACGCGCACCGAGTGAAAGATCGGCTTTTGCAGCGGCAGCGAGTTCAAATGCGGGTGGTACGACGACGTGTGCAGATGCATTTCAAAGTCCGTCATGGGCGGGTCGAGGCCCAAGGTCGTGTTGGAGCGCGAGAACCGGTTGGTGTGGACCACCGATGGCATCAGATTGCTGCGGGCCTTGAGCGAACACGGCGTGCAGAGCCGCGTGAGGAGCTCGCCATTGTTCTTGACGGGCACCGACCACTTGCGCGAGCAGTTGCCGCAGACGACTTCGCCGCACGCGCGGCAGTGGTGTCGCGCCCGCACCAGCGTGAACGTCTGTGTGCACACACAGCACTCGCGCCGGGACCTAGCAACGTCGTCTTTTGTGAGACACGACGATGAAGGTCGTTGAGATGTCCCACCGGTCGTCGACCCATTGGTCGCGCGGCAAGATCGGAATCGGCTGGAAGAGCGTGTTGATGAGCATCTCGCGAATGTTGCGCAGCCGATCGGCGTACGCAGAGATGATGCGATCGACGCTAATGCCAAGGTTCTTGGGAAAGTCCATGATGTACATGGCCGTGACTTCGTGGATGACCGAGTCGGGCGCACTCGGCTGCACGAGGAAGACGCCCTTGCGGATGAGGCCGCGCTTGCACTTAAGCGCGCTCACGCGGCGGAGGTCCGCCTACGATAGTATGTTGCATGAAGGGACGAGCCATAACCTGTACCTCGGGGTAGTCGCAGCTCTGGATGTAGCCAAAGCCACACTGCACGTTCTCGATGGTCTCGACGTCGGCGAATTCTTCAAAGACAAAGTCGGTCGGAGTGCCCATGCGGCCCGTGATGCGGTTGGTCAAGAGGTGCGACGCGTGCCACTTGACGCAGTGGCGCGGGTACGTCGGTAGCTCCGAGACCTCGTCGTCCTCGACCTGGTGCAACACAGCCGCGTCGACAAACTTGGGAAACATGCGCTTCTCCATGTGCAAGTACTCGATCGGCGACTTGGGCACGAGCGCGTCCATGATGGTCTCGAGGTACGACTTGATCTCGACGCTAATGCGGAAGCTCACGCGCGTCGTGAGCGAGTTGCCGTGCTTCTCGCGCTCCAGGCGATGGATGGACACCTCCTTGTCCTTCTTGACGAAGCGCCAATCGAGCTGCTTGAGCTTCGTATTGCACGTCGCCGTGAGGCTCAGGCTCGGCAGCGCCTGCCGGGCGCGGATCGCAATGTCAAACTTCTGCGCGCTCGTGCCATCGAAGGAGCTCGGCCGGACGGGCTCGACCGACTCAAAGTCCAGCTCGTCGACGTCGAAGCGGTCCATGGCAGCAAGGATGACCAGCGGTCGGTCGGTCGGTCGCAGTCAAATACTAAAACCCACCGCCAACCGGCGGTCCAGTAAAGTACGCCCGGACTTTAACCCACCATGCGTTTTTACTATAACGCATACACGGACGCTAAAACGCCGGTCCGTGCGCCTTGCGAACGACCTCGCACGTTGCGCCGGTCGTCGCTCGAAGAACGACGACCAAAGCTGCAGCAACACACCACGAGGAGGCTGCGCGTCCATCCGAAGCCGTTGCTTTGCGCTGACCAGCTGGCGATCTTGGCTGCTGGATCTCCTCCGACAGGCCGAGCACCCTCCCAACAAACCCTCGCAGCGCCATTCACATCTCAACGTCGACGAAATGTACCGTAGTGGTACCTGTATGTAGATCGTTCAGGATCGCTTCTACGTGCGGTAGACAGCGCTGCCCTGTCTCGTCCGGTGGTTGAAATTTTCTGTCGACCAAAGCTACTCGTGTGTAAGGAGGTAGCTACTCGCGCCGTTCCAAGCACCACCGCCGGCGGTCGAAGTGGAAGCGACCATGGCTGACCCATCGACATCCTGCGGTGTAATGATCGGCGGCCGCAGCAGCAACAACAGCAACAAGAGCCACGAGTAATAGCTCGAAGGCGACGAGTTCGACGCCCACGCTACCCTGCCGTTGCGACGGGCGATGCCATGACGAGCGTGATGATGCTGAGGACGCCAGGTTCCGAGAGACCGCGTGGCGAGGCCTTTTAACCTTTTAACGCAGGCGCATAATAAAACGTAAAGATCAAGGCGGTTCTAGATCTTGGCGTGAGTAACGCGTCGCCAAGACCGCTAATAATCCAAGAGCATGGGCGCGCTGTGCCAGAAGGAGGCCGCGCACGACGTCGCCGCGCCCAGCGCCCGGACGCTGCATGTGATCCTCGTCTACTCCAACCCGCAAGGCTTTGCGAGCCGGCGGCGGCTCCTGCTGCAAACGCACCGCCACCTGCTGGCGCTGCAGGCGGCGCTCCGCGGCCAGGACTCGCTCGAGATTGCCGTGGCCCAGATCGCGTACGATAGCCTCGACTTTGTGAGCTTGGACGTGATCGGGCAGTACGATCTCAACCTGCGGACGCCGTCCGTGAATGCGATCTGGAGCAAAGAGAACCTCATCAACCTCTCGGTGCGCAACATCCTCCAGCGCACGGCCCACTGCGCCGAGTACTTTGCGTACGTCGACGCCGACATTACGTTCGAGAGCCCGCACGTGGTGAGCGACACGCTCGACCGACTGCACCCGCACGCGATGCTACAGCTCTTCGAGACCGCAACGCTTGAGAACCCGACGCCGATTGTCGTCAAGGGCTTTGGGTACCAGTACCACATGAACAACAAGCTCGCGTCCGCGCTCAAGAACGTCGCGAACGACCACGAAGAGTACTGGCACCCGGGCTTTGCGTGGGCGCTGCACCGCGATGTCTTCCTTGCCACGGGCGGTCTCATCGAGCGCTCGTACGGCTCGGCGGACCGCCATATGGCCATGGCGATCCTCGGCCGCGCCCAAGACTCGATCCCGTCCAACTGCAACGTCGCGCCCGCGTACTCGCAGATGATTTTGGACTGGCAAGCTGTCGCGACCGAGTACGGCGTGCAGCTGGGCTATGTCCCGGGGTCCATCTTCCATAGCTGGCACGGGTCGCTCGTGAACCGCCAGTACATGGGCCGGTGGCACACACTCACCAAGCACCAATTTGACCCGTTCGAACACCTTCACGTGAGTCCCGAGACAGGGCTTCTCGAGTGGTCGGCCGCGGCATCGTTCGAGCTTCGCGACGAAGTGGCCATGTACTTTTCCAACCGCGACGAAGACGAGCCGATGCCAGCTGCGGAATGCAAGGCTACCAAAGATAAGACGTCGTCCGATTCAGTGACGAACGACTCGAGCGACATCACCGTCTCGGTGCCCTACAACGCTCAGCAGCAGCAGCAGCAGCGACGACGAGACGGGGCACCACCACCACCACGACGAGGATGGTCATCACCACCATGACTCCTAACTCCCATCACTCAAACGGGGACCTCGGGCAGTGCCCCGACGACAACAACAACAACTCGTCGTTCCCTACTGTCTACGCGGGTGGGTGCTAAGCACGCAGGACGATGACTGCCATGTTAATAAAGAGAAATGGACATGTGAGATTCATTCCAGTTAGCCGCTATTCTTAGTTTGAGCAATGCAAAACAACCAAGAGGCGCTGGATGCGCTCGGTACTCGCGTCGACGAGGACAGTGGCTACAACAACTAGGATGTGCTAGTGGCCAAGGAACAAGTCGGCGCCAAGAAAGACGACGAGAAGGCGGATCTCCACTTGACGTACCCGACAGGCGAGCAGGCTGTCGTGTTCGACAGCGATGGCTGCGGCTTTTGCTAGTACGTACGAGGCGCTTCTAACGATGACGCACCACCAACATGCGTAGCTACGAGACAGGTCGCGTCGCCGTGTGTGTGAGCAAGGTGAATGCGATTCAGCGCCGCCACACCTTTTACGAGAGTCCGCAACATGCCAGCTTTATATATTATCTTACAAGTGGTGGACTCTAGACAACCGACTCAAGCGCATTTTGTGCTCGATCGACGAACACGTCGTATGTCTCTTCAACGTCGCTTTCCGATTCTAGCAGTTTGCACGTAGGTCGGCGCGGCGGGCAAGCCCCACGGCACCAAGCTCGTCTTGACCAAAGACGGCGCGATCCTCTCGGACGGTCACAATGACATCGTCCACGTACGAAGGTTGTGTCCACGTACTATAAGACAGATTGTGCATGTAGCAATGGCGCTGGAACCCGCACGCGCAGAACGCGGGCACGCCGCCGACGGACCCGATTGTGATTGCACTCAACGAAACCATGACGTTCAAATACGTGGACCGCAAAAACGTGTCGGTGAAATTCGTCAACTGCGGTGTGGCGCTCGAGTTCAACTGCGGCGAGAAGCTCAAGCGCGAAGACACATACCTCGGGCACAGCCGCCGGTACGGCCTCGTCAAACGACGCGCGTTCAAGCCGTAGTAGGATCACGTCGGGGCCACTGCGGGGCAAGCTTTTGGTCGATACGAGCTGTCCCAATCTCGTGCAGCGACAAAAACACATCGAATTGGCGGCTCTGGAGAAGCGCAGCAAGCAGCATCCACGAAGCGTCGACCTGCGCCATCCGTCCATCAAGGAGGTCGTCACGGGCCTCGAACGCAAGTTCGACGCCTACGAGGTGCGCAAGCGTCAACGCATCCGAAATCATCGCGCGTAGGGGTGCAAGGTGACGCCGTACTGCAGCGGCCATTGGCTCCAGGATGCGCGTGAGCGAACGTTGGCCGAGTTGCCCGTGTTGCCGCCGACCGGGTTCGAAGTCGGGACCGAGCCGACCCTCTTTGGGCAGCCCATGCAGGCGCACGAAACCAAACATTTGCTCCAGAAGCTTCAAAACAAGGACGGTCAGTGGCTCGCGTCCCTTGAAATTCGCCAAAAACTCGAGCACGCCAACCCCGTGCTGCCGCGCACCGCGGTGCTCTGCAATGCGAGCGGTCGCTACAGCGTTGACATTCAAGTGCGCCGTACTATAGAGACGGTCGATATGAAAGGTGTATGCCATGTAGGTGCCTGGAGGCAGCGCCGTGTCCATGGGCCAGCGCCTGGAAGTCGTCTCGGCGGCGCAGCTGGACGATTTTCTGGCCACCGACTGTGGCACCGACCAAATCGTGCTCGTCGCGTGCTTGCGCGAAGACGACCGGCTCAGCCGCCACGCCGAGAAGGTCCTCGAGCTCGTGCACCAAGTACTTGGCGAGAAGCCGGACGCGCTCCAAAAGCACGCCTTCTCCCAGTCGCTCGTGTAGGCGTTCGACGACGACGTGCTAGTGACGTCTTATTGTGCCCTCTTAGAGCCAACATCACCAACCACAAGTATCGTCTGGTCAAAGTCGACTTGGCCGAGTCACGAGCGCTCGCCAAGCGCTACCGGGTGCACGCCGCCCCGACCTTTCTCTTGTAGACAACGTACGTGCACGAACGGCTTGCTCATAGAATCCTAGTTTCTTCGAGGGCAAGCTGGTCAGCGTCTCGAGTCTGGGGGGACAAGCCCTGCGCATCGCGCCGACGACCAAGAACGCGAACCTCACGCACCTCATGGACCAGCCGCCGCGGACGCTCTTGATCCAGGCCAACGTCAAACTGCATGTATCCCCGAGATACGGCATCGTGGACAAGTTGTCGTATATGTGTGCCTGTAGGTGGCCAATGAAAAGATCTTGCGGAAGGAGCAATTCGAGTGGGACCTCGCGATGAATGGCGAGGTACGCATCGTAAGGCGACGCGCACCGCGTCAGCTGGACATCCTAGCAAGCCCTCTTGCGCTTTGCCAAGATGAGCAAAGCCGCGGCGGTCAACAATGTCGTGCCCAGCTACGACCTCGTCGTGCTCAGTGACGATGTACCCTCTATGCCATGTATCTCGGCGTATGGAGAGTGTGCATGTATAGCTCAGCGAGGCCGATGGGCGTCTCATTGACCGGTTTCTTCGGTCGGGCGACGGCAAGAAGGGCAAAGCGACGAGCGACACCGTTGTCTGTCTCCTACTGACTGCACCTCATGTCGAAATCGCCTTCTCCACCATGATCTGCGATCCTTGTCGCGTCGCCCATGGCCGCCGCACAAGCGCCGCCGCCGAACTTTCCGGTGCGTCAACGATCCGACTCTGTATTGCAAGCGAGGCGTAGGGGTGTGCCCCCACTGCGGCATTGTCCCGAAGAAGCTTGTGGCCGAGTTGGTGCCGTCGTCCCTCGCCAGCATGGCACACATCGTCGTCTACAAGCACCTTCGGGTGCGATCGCCGATATGGATATCCATCATCATTCGGGTTGAGCGTAGGCGCCAACGCTGCACCGTCTCGCAGAGTCTTGGCGAGATCGCGTACTTCGGCGCAAGTCCGAGCAAGTACGTCGCCGCTCTCGTCCCCTGCTCGTCGCTCAATGATGAGTAGCTGCATCGCGGACCCGAGGTCGAAGCGCACTTGGGCTTTACGCAGGAAGCGTTCTTTCGAGAAATGGACCTCGCGCTTCAAAACGGACGCCAAGGTCACTTTCTCTCCAAGTCGCACATCCCTGACATGGCACTGAGCGCCAACGAGACCTATGTCGGTGCCACCCACCTCACCAAACCTCCGCATTCCGCATAAAGGCCGTCGCATTTGAATTGAGATTCATTCGCCGTGTTGCCCCGCCGCCGAGTACGAAGGATGGCACGCGGAGCTGTACGATCGGCAGAAAAGGGTGCCTACTGGGACATTCTCGGCATTTGCGTACCAACCACAGGCTACGATAATGAACAATCGCGGCAGGTGCTACGGCGAGGCTTTCCTTGCATGGTCCAAAGCACCGAAACACGCGCCCTGTCTTTCGGAATTCGAGGTTGAAGTTGCCGAACGTATGCGATTTGAGAGGTTGTACCTCTACAACTGAATTAACCATCGACATTGCACCAAGGGACACCGGATAATCCGGATACGTCCGAGGATATGGTATCTATATCCGGATACATCGGCCACTCCGTCAACGCGCACTTTTCCTCTCTTCGATGAACGGAAGCGACGAGCTCGTTGCGCGGTGCATGGCGCTGTCCAGCAGCCTCCTCATGGCCTTCCCGACCAAGTCGCCGATGACGCCGTACCTCCCGAACGTCCTCCACGTGCTGCTGCAGGCCCACGCCCTCCCGCCCGACCTCGTGCCCTCGCTGAGCTTTGTCGCGTCGGTCATACAGCAGCTGTCGCAAGGCCAGTACGTCGATCCGAGCGCGATCCACAGTAGCCTCTACCAGCTGCAGGTGCCGCCGCTCAGCGCGTTTGTTCTGCCGCCGCCCGCGCCGTACGGGCTGTACCGCAGCCCGTACCCACCTGCGCCGTTTGGCTACTTTTACCCGGCGCCACCTCCGCAGCTCCAGCGCCACTCGCCAAGCAGTAGCATCGACAGCAACAACAATAGCAGCGAACTGTCGCCACCGCTACCAGCGTCCGAGCCCGACCACCTCGCCTTTTCGTCGCTTGGATTGCATCCACTGGACGCGGTCGAAACCGACGCGCCAACATTCGACCTGCGCCGTTTGGCTACTTTTACCCGGCGCCACCTCCGCAGCTCCAGCGCCACTCGCCAAGCAGTAGCATCGACAGCAACAACAATAGCAGCGAACTGTCGCCACCGCTACCAGCGTCCGAGCCCGACCACCTCGCCTTTTCGTCGCTTGGATTGCATCCACTGGACGCGGTCGAAACCGACGCGCCAACATTCGAGCCCCAAGGGTCTCCCGTTCTCTCAGAGAACGACCAAGAGCTCAGCTTGAGCGCCAAGCCCGCGCCGAGCTTTGGCATGATCTGCTCGCCGCGCCACCGCGTGGACACAGCGCCACGCCACGACGACGATGCTGCCGACGACGTCGAGTTTACCTTTGCCAAGGACATGCTGCTCCATGACTTTGGCGAAGCACCCCGCGTGTACGTGCCGCAAGAAAACAACGATGCAAACGAAGACGAGGACGATGGCACGGCCTTTCATGCACTGCAGTTTGACCCGTTCCTCGCCCACCTGACGACGGACGAGCCGACGCAGAAAGAGCCGCAAAGCCCGAGCACGTCGTCGGAACGCAGCGGCAACGACTCGGACCAAGACGACGATGATAACGACAAACTCGAGGGCGAGAAGGACCACGGCGACGACGCGTCGGCGTCACCAACGGCCACAGAGGACTCGGTCGACGAGGTCGTGGTCAAGCGAGGGTACCTCTACGATGCGCCAACACCGCAAGAGATCCAGAAGCAGTCGATACAAATCCACGCGCCCACCGAGCTGCGTTGCGACATGACGGCGGACGACGTCCGCGCCGCGACCACGAGCTGGGTCGACCGCATGCAAGCCGACGGCCACGCGTTCGACGAGAAGGCCGTGACCAAGTTCTTGGAGCTCGCGACCGCCGACCCGTTCCGCGCCGTCGGCATCACAGTGAGCTTTGAGCTGCGCAAGGAAAGCATCCAGAACAAGTCGGCGTGGCTCAGCCGCGCGTGCTTCAACTGCCAGCGCAAGTACCACCCGCCGACGGGCCGCGGCCGCCGGCACCGTGGCCAAAAGGCAACCAAAGCATCGCGCTAACGCCACTGCGGGAAGAGACTTACGTTGAATAACACTCGCAAGAAAACACACACACACACACACACACAACAAAAAAGTTAGGACGGGATCGACAAGATACGACCACCTTACGTCGACGCACGGGCTTTGGCAAGCGCGTGGAGCGCTTCAAATTCGGACACGAACATGTCGGCAATGTACTGCGGGTCGTCGCAGACGCTTTCATCAGCCCCGACGTTGCAGTCGACGCCATGGGCATACGAAAGAACCGAGATGTTGATGGGGAGAAACCCGCCGGGTGCGAAGAAATGCACATCGTGGAGCCGCTTGCCGCCAAACGAGCACGGCTCTTGGAGACCGGGGACGTTCGAGAAGACGAGCGTCGCTTTGCTGCTCATGACATGCAGGAGCGGTCGCGCGAGCCAGAGCGGGAGATTGGCAATGACGCTGAGACCGAGGAGCGTCAAATGTGGCTCGATCGAGGCCTTCATGGATGCGGCCCGGGCTTTGACGAGGTGCAAGCGCGTCAGGCGGTCGGCTTCGTGCACAGGGAACTGAAAGTAGACAATGCCAAAGTAGTTTTGGAGATGCCGGTTCGCGCTCGGCGACGGGCCGCGGAGGTTGACCGGGAGACTCGCACGCACGCGCGCCGTGGCCTTGAGCCCGCCCGTCTTTTCGAGGTATGCACGCAGCCCGGCCGTGACGCACGCGACAACCACGTCGTTGATCGAGCACTCAAATGTGTTTTTGACAAACTTGAGGTCCGCGAGCGAAACCTTGCCACTCCACGCAGCGCGCATCTTGCCGCTCACGCGCGGCGGGCGGTACGGCGAGACATCCCGTGGGCGAAGCTGGCCAATGGCCGCGGCGATGTTGTTGCCGCCGTTCTTGAGCAGCGAGAGACTCGAGGCCGTCTGTCCGACCTTGACGGGCGCGGCGGTTGGCGTCGGGACCTTGTCGACGGCACTAAACATCATCGACACCAGCGAGATGCCGTCGCCGACAACGTGATGGAAACGCATGACGAGGACGCTCTCGCTCGGGGTGTAGTCTTCGATGAGGATCATCTCCCAGAGCGGCTTGGAGCGGTCCAAGTCGCGCGTGTAGTGCTGGCTCACATACGCTTTGAGCTCGGCTTCGTTGTGCACGTTGGCATTCACGTCAGCGTACACGTGGTCCTCAAGCTTAAAGTTGGCGTCTGGACTCCAGCACGGTCGGCCATGGTGGTAGACGATGCGGTGCTTGAGGCGGTCCTGCTTCTCCACCATGCGGGCTTGCACCAGCGACCGCGCTTCGTCCAGCGAAATGCGATCCATGGTCTGGAACGCGTTGATGATGAACGGGATCTGGTCGTCGAGGAGGAACCAGCAGAGGTCGTGGCCGCGCACGGGCGCGTCGCCAGGCGGCAGCCGGGACCGGGACGGCGACAGCACATAGTACGAGAGGGCGAGCGCCAGCACGAGGTACGCCCACTGCAACGGGCTCGGCAGCCACTCGGCGACAAGCATCGCAAAAGGAAAACTGACCAGCATTTGCAGTCCGTGAAAATCGCGCGAAAAACAGGCGAAACGGCCTTGTACTTGGTTTTTGTATGCGCGCGTTTCTGGTATCCGGATAATCGGAGCCCACGATTGCGTCGACAACGTTCACGTCACTGTCGATGCAACATGGTGCAATGATGGTTGGAAGGTCGCGTGCGTGCGCTTCGTAGCTGCGCATGGTCCCGTATTTTTATCTCAACGTCTCGGCGGAGATGTCAGTGGCGAGATTTTTTTGATTTTTGAAAATCGCACTCCGAAGTGCATCATGGCTCGATGATTTCGCACTGCGCCGCGTCCTAGAACGGTAGGCAGTGGCAGAGAAACGTCGTGTGGCGTTGAACGGGCGCGATGACAACCTGCGCGAAGTCGCCGGATCAGGCCTGTAGACGTGGACGATTACGTGCCACCGTTTCCGCGTCGTCTGAGAGTGTCGTGGTGATCTGCGTGGTGATCACAGCACCATCCCAATCATCGGCGCAGAGACAGACGTGTCTTCCTGGCGACAGCAGCTGGTGGCACGTCACTTGTGTGTGGATATCCTGTCAGAATACATACATTGCCACACTCGATGG
>NW_012156396.1:9545-49395 GCF_000151545.1 Saprolegnia parasitica CBS 223.65 | reverse complement strand
TCGACTCGATCGGCATGGCGCTCGACATCTGGAACGAGCTCACGGTCGAGCGGGCGGAGACGTTTTCGTTCACGAACGAAGGCGAGGGCGCAGACGTGCTTCCGACCGACGAGACCAACCTCGTCGTCGTCGGCCTCAAGGCTGCGTTCGAGGCCGCGGGCCAGCCGATGCCGACGCTGCGCATCCACTGCCGCAACCGCATTCCCTTCGCGCGCGGCCTCGGGAGCAGCTCGGCGGGTATCGTCGCTGGTATCATTGCGGGTCTCGTCATCGCCGGCCACGAGCTCTCCGTGCACGGCAAGGAAGAGCTACTGCAGATCGTACGACGACGCATTGCCTTCGTGTCGTCTCTCATGCGAATCGAATTAGGCGGCTGGCATTGAAGGCCATCCCGACAACGTCGCGCCTTGCATCTACGGCGGCCTCCAGCTCGTACGCGACCAGCATGTCCACACAAATTCCTCACGATCCATCATATCTGTAGGGTATCTTTACCGACGACCGGTGGTACTCGTCGCGTGTCCAGATCCCAGATGGGATGCAGTGCGTCCTCTTCATCCCCGAGACGACGGGCAAGACGAGTGCTGCGCGAGCGATCCTGCCGGAAAAGGTGCATCTTGCTTGCTTTCTCCTCGCGCAGGCTGCTCATTCACGACATGGCAGATTGACCGGAGCGACGCCGTGTACAACATTGGACGCGCTGCGATCCTCGTGAACGCTTTCCAGTCGGGGAACCTTCCCGAGCTGCGCCACGCGGTCCAGGATCGCTTGCACCAGCCCCAGCGTGGCGCCGCCCAGTACCGCCACCTCTTCCCGCTGATTGACGCGGCGCTTGAAGCCGGCGCACATGGCTGCTTCCTCAGCGGCGCGGGTCCGAGCGTCCTCGCCATCACGTCCGGCCTCTCGGGCGACATCTTTACGCAGGTCGCACGAGAGCGTGCCGAGACCAAGGTCGCCGACGCCATGCGCGACGCGGCTGCCCAGGTCGGCGTCAAGGGCTGCGTCTTCATCACCAACCCCGAGCACCGCGGTGCGCACATCGTCAAGGTCCACCCCAAGATCTCGGACCGCATGGTCGCGCGCTACGAAGGCGACATCACCGACTTGTAAGAAGACGACGTCTCGTGTACTCTACTAATAAAGCATCGTGCGGCGCTGCCATCATGCACGCTCTTCTTCGCCTATGGACAGACATGCTCGCTCGGTACTTGGAGTCGCCTGCTTGGTAGACGCCTCTGGCCGTGGCCATTGCGGTGCCATGGCCAGCAGGTCATGGCCCATCGCATCTACGTCCCATGCCCTTTGCATGCTTGGCCGCCGGCTTGCGACCAGCCATCGGTGGCCACGGGCCGCGTCCAGCTGGCAGTCCTCGACGCATCGGCGCCGCCTGTTGGAAAACTCCATTGGACAAAATGCGTGGATGGAAGAAACCATGTTTTTCTTATTGACCTATGGTTTGTATGTAATACAATACCCGTCGCACCATCGGCGCAGAAATCTTGGGATGCGGCCAATCAGAGCCGGGACTTTCCTTTCGATGATGGCCCCGAGCGTCCTCGGCGGCAACCGGTCGAACCGCCGGACGATCGTCTTCTTCGTGTGCACGTGGGTCCTGTACTCGGTCTTCTTCGTCGTGGCGCTGCTCTCGTGCATGGCCTTCAGCCTTGTCGCGATCGCAACCGGCGCGGCCGGCGACGGCGGGTACGAAGCTCGGTTCGTTGCGCTCGCGACCGCCTTGGTGCGCTTCTACTGGCGCGTCGAGATCGGCGTCCTCTCGCTCTACGAGACCGAGCGCACGCGTTCAATGCAGACGCGGCCGCCGGAGCTCACGAGTTCGCACGTGCTGCACACGCTCCTGTACATCTTTGGCTGGAAGACCACGTTTGTGGGCCCGCTCTCGGCGATTCCAGTCGCGATTTGGATCCTTGGCATGCACACAGTTGTGGACGCGCCTGTTAACACGTACGCGAGCGGCGGCTTGACCGTCGAAGTGCTCGTCAAGTGGTCTCTCTTCCTCTTGGCCGGCCTCGTCATCGGGCAAATCCTCTGTCTCGTCATTGTGTCCATCAGCATTGGCTTGTACAACAGCATCTTTCCGTCGCCAGCGGTCAGCGACGAGCGCCGGCCGCTCGCAAGAGATGTCGCTATCAACATCTACCACAGCACGTCGACGCAGGTGCGCGATACGTTTACACCGACGAAACCGTTGCCCGCGCAAGAGTCCCACCACGCAGCGACAAGCCATGTCGCTGAAAAGCCACTCGTGGTTCCGCAGCCAACCGAGCCCTCACCTGTGGCCCCTAGCGCACCCGACGGCGTGCCGGCGCCAGCAGGAGACGAGGATGCGATCCCCACCGAGACGCCAGCCCCTCGTAGCGCCTTGCCCGAGGCTCTTGCTCCCATTCCCGTCCATGTCCATGGCACGTCCGTGGCGATCGCTCGCGACGCCGTCGACACGCAAGCTCTCGAAGACATCGAGGACGACAGCGCAGACACCGACGACCGCGACGCTGAGCTTGCGGCCCTCGAAAAGCGCATCGACGACTACAAGCGGTTTGAAGCCGCCGCCAAAGACAACAAGAAGCTGCGTCGACGGCTCGAGAAGGAGCGCCGGGGCGTCGAAGACGAGCTGCAGAAGCTGCTCGAGCAACGCCAGGCGAGCGCGTTCGTCATCGCCGGCGCACACATGTCGCCGGCGGGTCCGATGCGCGGCCCGATGCAAATCCACGTTGCCCCTCGCGCGTTCCAGACGCAGCCCGCGCCCGAGGACCACGAGTATGGCGACAGCATCCGCTACAGTGCCTTCTCGCCGGGCAGTCTCACGTACAGCTACATTCCCGGGAGCCTCCACACGCAGTCACCGAACGTGTACCGCAACTTGTGCGACGACGCACTGATTCGATCGCCACCGCTTTACGATCCGTTTGACGGACCCTCGCCGACGCTGCAGCCGTACGGCCTTATGTACGGGCACATGTCGCCGCCACCCACAGCGCTCTTATCGTCGTCTGACTTTGAGCCCAAGACGCGCGGCTTCCGCCTCTATCGGTCGTTAAACACCCCTTCGCGCCCGCCTTGGCGCCTGACGATGTGCTCGACCACGTGCACCTGACAGCGTATGCGCCGCCCTGCGTCGCGCCCCAGAGTTTGTTCTCGTTTGCGGTCTGGGCCTTCCTTATCAACCAACGCGACGACATGCACGAAGCCGCGACGGCCGACGGCAGCGCGCGCCAGCTCTCGCGCGATATCATGTTTGGCTTGCGCCGCGGCGCCCTCATCCACGTGACGCTCGAGCTGCCCGATGGCTTCTCTCTCCTCGATGGAGTGCGTACGAAAGCGCTGCCGTGGCTTGGCGCTGCGACCCACGTCGCGTGAGGTATCCAGTGCAACCTGCCGCACGCGACCCGCGACCAAGTCCTCCTCAAAGCCACGGTCGTCGTCGGTACCAAGGTCATGATCCTTCGCGCCTACATGCACATTGCGTCGATCGCCTCGTCGATGGACACGGCGGAGCTCGACTCCCAGCTCGAGATGCTCCCCGAGACGTTCGAGGAGATTCCGTTCACATCGCTCGAGATGAAGGAGCTCGTGGGCCGCGGCAACTTTGGCGACGCGTACCGCGCCCGGTACCACGGCCGAGACGTACGCGCCAGATATGCATCAACCATGTAGGTTGATGCAATGTCGTGTCTAGGTCGTGGTCAAGACGCTCCGGGCAAGCGAGTTTGGCGCCAACTCGGACCAGATCGTGCAAGAGTTTCGGCACGAGGCCGCGGTGCTGGCCATGTTTGGGCACCACCCGAGCATTGTGCCGTTTGTGGGTGCGAGCACCGACCTTGCGCAGCCGCTGAGCCTCGTGACCGAGTACCTTCCGTTCGGGAGCTTGGAGAGCCAAGCGCCGGCGCTCTCGACCGACCAAAAGACGCGCATCTTATGTGACGCGGCCGCCGGGTTTCTCAACATGCACGAAGGCGGGTTCTTGCACCGCGACATTGCTGCTCGGTACGTTTTCCTTCTTTGTTTCAAAGTATCAACAAAATACGACTAGCAACTGCCTCGTCGACGAGAACCTTCGCGGCAAAATCTGTGATTTTGGCATGTGCCGGCGGGTCAACTCGTATGGCGGGAACCGGCTCGGCGAAGGTGTCGGGCCGCTCAAGTACATGGCGCCCGAGTCGCTCACGCCACCCCACGCGTTCTCGTTCCGGTCCGACTCGTACTCGTTTGGCGTCCTCATGTGGGAAACGTTTACCGAGTCCAAGCCCTTTGGCGACATGCCTGCGTATATGGCGGCGTCGCACGTGGTAGGCGGCGGCCGGCTGGCGCTCGACGAGGCCGTGCCCATCAAGTACCACGATCTCATCCAAGCCTGCTTCCACGAAGACCCGACCAAACGACCTTCGATGGCGACGATCCTGCAGACGCTACTACCGGCCTCGTAAACCTGAAATGTAAATACTATGTCGGCGCGATCGATATCACATTGCAGGAACTGAATGAATGGCAGCGTATACATGGAAGGACGAGGCCTTAGAACGTCCAGTTGGCATCCACGTCCATCGACCAGACAAACTTTTCGCGGAGGGCGCGCGGAAAGACACCGGCGATGGGCACCTCGTTCTATCACCGCATGAGCCTCTTTTCGTGGTGATGCGGACGTCGACGTACCCGCTTGGCCCACGCCACGGTGATGCGCGGGTCCATATAATTGATCTTGGACGTCCCAAGCGCAACCTCCTTGTTGTCGTTCTACCAAGCACGCACGTTGGTTGGAAGCCACTTTACGAGGCGTACCTTGTCCCGCAGCCGCAGGTCGAGCGCCTTGATCTTCTTCTTCCAGCTATCTATCTTCTTGTCGACTTGGTCGGCGGTCGGGACCTTGGAGAAGCGATGCGCTTGGGCCTTCTTCGCCTCCGCGTCATCATCCGGCTCTTCCGTCTTGATTTGGATCTGCTTGGTTTTGTTCTTCTTCAAAAGGAGCTTCATCTCTTCGAGTTCCTTGAGCTGGTCCTTCATCTGGTCGAGCTGCCCGACCATCTTCTCGACCGCCGTGTCGTGGTTCTTGGGCACCGTGCGCTGATGGTTGCATAGGATCGCGACCTACGAACCAGTACATCGCTTGATAGGTTGATTCGATTGGGAGACAAAACCTTGCGGTTGGCGTCGTTGTATGCGACGACCTTGACCGCCACGTCGTCGCCCGACAAGATGTGCGGCAGCTCCTTCTCGAGCGTGACCGATGCGTTGAACGTACGGAAGACCTTGGCCGAGAGCCCGGGCATGAGCGAGCTCAAGTGCTTGTTGAGTTCCGTGACGCTGAGTTCGTCAAAGATATCTTGCTGCTTTTGCTTCTTGGCGCAAAAACTCTTGACATTGCGGTACACGAGCTCGCCGACGCTGCCATATTCGGCGAGACGGATCGTGTTGTTGTACGGCATCGAGTCCTTCCCGAGGAAGCTCAGCGTGAGCTCGCAGTTGTCGTCGCTAAAGCTCGCGTGCTCGACACGCAGCGAGCAGCAGCCGACTGTGTCGGCCTCGTCCTCGCCCTTCTCGTTGCCGACACGCAGCGCGAGCACGTCGATGACCCACATGGCGGTTGAGCGCTGGCGCGTAAACATGTCCTTGGCCTTGAGCCCCTCCGTGTAGTCCTTGCGGATCTTGGTGATAAACTTCTTGAGTCGGCGCGCCTTCTCGTACTTTTCCATGTCGGCCTTGCCCTTGAAGCTTGAGGACGCAGCAAGCCAGACGTACTTGATACCGCCCATGACATTTTCGTTCCAGTAGGCGAGCCACGAGACCGTGTCGCGGTGGATGACCTCCTTCCACGCGTGGCCCGGCATCGGGCACACAGGGACGCGGTCTTCGATGCCACAGTTGATCGTGACTTCTTCGGGCATGACCGCCTTCTTGAGCGTACCCGTCTTCGGGTGCTCGCCGCGACCGCGAAAGAGGTTGGGCGGCTCGATGCGAAAGTTGCCGACTTTCTCCAAGTGCCCGTCGACGATCGCAAAGCCATAGTTGAAGAGCTCGGTCTCGCGCTTCGCCTTCTCGGGCGCCTTCTCTTCTTTCGTGCGCTCGCGCTTCTTCTCGCGCTGCTCGTCGAGGTGCTTGCGGATCAAGTCAAAGTTGCACTTGGCCATGCTCTTGACCACGTGGCCCTTCCCCAGCGCTTCCTTGAAGTCGGCGAAAAAGTTCTTGGTAAACATCTCGCTCGTTTTCGGGTTGCCGAGCTGCGGGCCGTCGAGGGGCATCGCAGCGTAGAACGACGCAATCTCTTCCTGCGCTGGCGTCAGCTCGACGGGCTGGTTGTCGTAGTAGAGCGGGACGCCATGCGGCTCGTACGACGGCGGAAACATGACGCCGTTGTGCTCGAGCGTACGCCACTGAATGTCTTCCGGGAGCTCTTCCGCGTTCCACCAGCGGTACGCCTTGATCGCCATGTCCAGTCGTTCCGACTTGCTCTGCACTTTGAGCTTGCGCACGGCGCCCGACTCGGACTTGACCTTGACGCTGCTGCTGCTCGACGCCTTCTTCTTGGTCGTCTTGGCGTCCTTGGCCGACGCCTTGACCGACGCCTTGGCCTTGGTCGCCGGCTTCTTCTTGAGCTCCTTCTTCGGCGCGGCCTTGGCTTTCTTGGGCTTGAGGCTCGACAGCGGCGTCTCGTCAAAGTCCGAGTCGTCCGAGTCCGCGGCCCGCTTCGTCGCCGTCTTCTTGACCTTCTTACGCAGCGGCTCGAGGTCGCTGTCGGAGGACATGCTGCGCTCTCCGCCTGTGGTCGCTGTGGAAGTTTCTCAACACAACCAACACCCGCTCGCTTGACGATCCAATCTAGGGTCCTCTGACATCTAATACACTATTCTATTGCACAGGATATGTATTCTCGCAGGTCGGCTATTGCACGGAAATAGTGTGTCGAGAGAGACAAGATCCGTGTTGCCGCTTGCGTCGCGGTGCTGTGCGTCGTCATATTCTTTGGATCTAGTACATTCCAAGACCCTCTTGCTCCTCAGACATGTCGTGGGTCGTGAAAACGATCCGGCGGACGCTCTGCCGCCTTCAAACTAAAGTAGAGGACGCCTACGGTATTGTGGCTAGCAGTAAATTCTTCTCGAGCACTGCCTCGACGAGCTGCGTGTTGTCAAGGGACTTATGCAATCGATACACATGGATAGTTTTGAGGCGTTGGGACGTGCGTGATACGTAGTTTGAGGCCGAGCGACAAGAAAAGTGCAACTTGGCGATTTTTCAAGATTTTGAAAAGGATTCGTTTGGCGCTTGTTGGAGCGCCTTCTTGTCTCTTGTTGCATCGACAGGTCCCTCGACCAGTTGGCCATGCTGCGAGTGCGTGCGCAAACAAGAGGTCACAGGTGGAGAAGGAGAGAACAATGGCGACCGAGAGAGAGAGAGAAAGGCTGCGATTACGCCAAACTAATCGGACATGGCACGAAAAGGTGCAAACGTTTGTTCTGTCAATCTCACACGCGCATTGCTGTGCGATCTATACTAATGGACTCCGTAGTAGATGCACAATAGCTGGCTGGTTCACGTTAGCTCTCTTCTGCTCTGCAGTGTGCTGGTTTCTTCTGCAAGCATATTCTTACACTATTTTGGATCAACTATTTTCTCGGATCCACGAGCCCAGTCGCTCTCTGTCCATAGTGATTGGATATACGCGTAGCAACGAGGTACTTACTATGTTACTACTACATGCTTGCCACGACCTACAACAAGCGCCCCCTAAGCACCACACCAGCACTCTTGACGGTAATTAATATTTGGCGCTCGAAATTCACATGAAACGTTAAACATTAAAACTGGAAATTCACTTTGAATCGACCGGATGCAATTTTCTTATCCGGATACAGCCTTTTAGTCGGAACCCAGGTATTCTTGATTTTGTCGCCGAGCATGCTCGCAACCTTCCGCTCGATCGCGCTGAGCGTCATGCAAAAGTACGCCGAGTTCGGCGTCGAGGCCGCGCCGCCCAAGCCGTACCCGTTCGACGTGGCGGTCCTCCCAACACGCGACGACCTCGTCGACATGTGGCTGCCGCTGGAGCGAGAGCGCACGGCGCCGCTGCGGTCGGGCACCGACACGATGGCACGGACGTGCAAGCTGCATGGCGACACGGTCTTTCTCAAGTGCATCGACTTGACGACGTCGTCGACCGCCAACAAGACAGACTTTGTCGCGAAACTCAAGGAGATGAAGGCGCTGCGCCACAAGAACATTGTCGAGGTGCAAGGCGTCTCGCTCGTCGTCTACTCGACAACGCTCTGCGCCGCCATGGAGTTTATGGCCCAAGGCTCGGTGCTCAACGTCATTTACAACAAGAAGACGGAGCTTAGCGCCAAGCAGATGTGGGCCATGTGCCTCGACATTGCCGAGGGCCTCGCCTACCTCCACAAGGACGCCAAGCGTGCGCACGGCAGCCTCTGCACCATGCACGTGCTCGTCAACGCCGCGGGCACTTGCAAGCTCAACGTCCAGGCGATTGTCAAGGCGCCAGCGAGCGTTGACGCGTACGGTGTCATGGAGATGGCCTACCGGGCGCCGGAGACGCTGGATGGGCACCACGCCCTGGACCTCGCCGCGCGCCAAGCCGCCGACATGTACGCGCTGGCTGTTGTTTTCTTCAGATCTTTAGCCGGTCGCAGCCCTATGCACAAGTCTATGCCGAGCATGGGTACGTGCGCGGCGATCTGCTTATTGCACAGGCCAAGGTGACGGGGGCGCTCGCCCCGTTTTCGACGCCGGCGACGTGGCCCACTGACGCCGCAAGCGTCATCACGCGGTGTCTTGCGACAGAGGCGTCGGTCCGACCGTCAATCACCGAGGCTGTCGCCGTCGTCTCGGCGCAGGTCGCGCAATTCGCATAGCCGACTGCTACTCTTTAATTAGTCGTTACAACAAACCTACTCTAATCTATCCTTCGGCACCTCCTTGTGTATGCGTTGCTGGTAGTACCCCTGTTCTGAAATAGACAGGCGCGACAGGCGTTTCCAAGTTGGACGACCAGCCATGACTGCGGTCCATCCGGTGGATCCGCTCGCGTCGGGCTCTGTGATCCTGCCGACTCGCCGCGCCACGACCCTGATGGTGTACCAGGACACGGGAACCCTCTTGAACGTCGCGTGGTGCGTGGCCGGCGTTGTGTACCTCGTCGGCACCTCGGCCTTGAGCGTCTACTTTGTCTACCTCCTGGGCCCGAGCATGACCAACGACCTCTTCTGGGCGGGCTTCAACACAACGGGGATGCAGTCGTTTGTCGCCGACGCGTTCAATCGGGCGCTTACCGCTGCGACGAATGCATCAATCGACCTAGATCTGCGCTGTCCCGGCCTCTTCTTCAAGAACGACTACAGCAGCAGCGTCAACCAGATCGGCGTCAACCCCTCGTATGTTCGGAGCGTCCTCGGTGCCATGACGCTCCTCGAAGCCGTGCGGGGTCTCCGCGCCGTCACGATGGACTATGCGCTCTGGCTGCCAACGCAAAACTGCTGGGTTGACATGGATCGCCGCTGGGAGCTCGCCCACACACTGCGCCGCCAAGCGAGATGTGCTGCAGCTGATAGCGACAACGCGGCCGTGTACCTCGAGGCGCTGCTCCGCAATGTCGACTGGGACGACTGGATGAGCACAGCGGGCTCGGGCTTTCAAACGGCGATTCTCGACGCAGTAGTAGACGATGTCGACGGCCCTGCGTGGGTGACTGCCACGGCCAGCGCCGACACGACGGTTGACGACGAAGTTGCGTACTGGACGACGCATCGTTTACGCCGGTTTGCACTGCAGTGGCACAACCTCTGGCAAGGCGGAATGACCGAGACCGTTGTGATTGCGAATGCACTCGGCATGGAGCAAAGCCTAAGCATCAAGAATCTTCCGATCGTGTCACGGGACTATATGTGGACGAGCCTCAACTGCTACTGGGCGCTCTTCAACGATCTCTGGGCCGCCGGTGTCCAAGGCGTATCACTGGTGCGTGTGAACGCTAGCCAAGTCGATTTTGAAGCTGTCCAGGGCGCCGACCCGACGACGCTGCCTGTCGCGCTCCTGCATACACACATTGGTCCGCTCCTCTCGATCGACATGCGCTACGTGGCGCTACCGCACTCGCTGGCGACGCTCGCCTTCCTCTTTGACGCAGCGTTTGCCCGCGTCATCTCCAATAGCTCAGCGCAGTCCGTCCACAACCCCCGCACCGTGCTCGCGACGCCATCGTCGTGGCGGCAACCGACGCTGTCCTACCACGGTGGCAATCCTTTCTGTGTCACAGGCGCCAGCCAGACGTCGTACGCCCAGCCAACTTTTGGTTTTTACGATACTTGTAGCTCCCAAGACCAAATGACGCTGCCGTACACGGCGCACAGTCTCGCTTTTGCTGTGCTGGGCGCTAGCATGAACGACAGCAGCATCGTGCCTTCACTGCACGAGCTCTGTGGCCACTCAACTGACTGCGTGGACGACATCATCGCTGCATCGTCGTTCGTCGCGGGCTCGAAGGACATTGAAGCCCTCGCGCCTCTTTCGGTTGTCGCAGCCGACCAAGTAGCCATCCTTCAAGTCGAAGTCATGCAGTTTGCTCTAGTCAATGGCTCGGACCCTCTTCTGCTGCATCAATTGTTGACGGATTGGGGTATCTTTGGCTGGGTGCACCTCTACGACTGGGCGGTTGGGACGCGGGAAGTGGTCAAGTTTGAAGGCGACGTCGGGTCGATGACGCTCATCTCGACCGCTGTACCCCCGATCGGATTCGATGCGATGGCGCTGGAGGTGCCCCGGAGCACGTGCAACTATCTCTTGTACATTGTTCTCTACTCGACCGCTGTCCTGGGCTTTGTCGCTGCATTTGTCTTGCTTCGCTGTGTGTGGATCGAGTTTCTGGATGCACCTCTACGACTGGGCGGTTGGGACGCGGGAAGTGGTCAAGTTTGAAGGCGACGTCGGGTCGATGACGCTCATCTCGACCGCTGTACCCCCGATCGGATTCGATGCGATGGCGCTGGAGGTGCCCCGGAGCACGTGCAACTATCTCTGGTACATTGTTCTCTACTCGACCGCTGTCCTGGGCTTTGTCGCTGCATTTGTCTTGCTTCGCTGTGTGTGGATCGAGTTTCAAATCGCAGGTCGCAACCTCTTTTTTTTCAACCGCGTCGCCGCCTTTGTCTGGGTCGGTCGCCCCGTCTTTCTCGTGCGAGGCGTCACAGCCATCATCCTGCTCAGTACTGCGCCCATGGCGCTGAGCCCGCGCCACGGCTGGACCGGCCTCGCCTTTGAGACTCGGTCCTTCTTTGAGACGGCGGTTTTGACAAGCGAAGTCGCTTGGCTCTCGTACGTTCTTGTCGACATCCTCCTCGTCATTTTCCCCGAAAGCGCACCCACGTACGCACCGGTAAGCGCAGCCTTGACGTGGATCATCATCCTTCTCTACTCGATCTTGGATCCGGTGTGGCCCACCGCGTCCGTCGCACGCACCTGCGTGAGCGTCAACTTTGATGCTCAGCTTCTCTGTGTGAGCGGTCGACTCGAGATCGGGAGCTGGGTGCGCACGCTGCATATTCTCGCGCTTGTGCTCGGGGCTGTGATTGTCGCGATTCTTCTTTTGACCTGTCGCGCCGAGCGGCTCGGATCGCGCCGCTGCGTCGCTCGGCGAACGAAGCCAAACCAACGGTCATATCTGCGGCCGGTGAAGCCTTTTTGAGCCTTCGCATACTCACGATTGAGAACACGACCAATTGGTGCATGGACCACGCCATGTGCACACTGTGCGGGCTCATTCCGTTTCAATTCAAGGGCAACGACTATGTCTTTGACATCAAACTCTGGGTCGTCTGGAAGAAACGACGCACCACCGAGAAGCATCGAACACAGTCGACGCTCCATATGCGATCACCGTCGCTTTCGGTCCGAGCGCGGCCCATCACGACTGCAATTCTTTCAGCGCCCGTTGTCGAGCCAATGACAAAGTACGTCAGTACCAACACGTGGCGCGGCTACCTTTTGCACTGCTGCAGCCACCGCGTCCCATGGAATACATTGATGGTCGTGCTCGGCTTGGGCTACCTCGTGCTGACGATCGCTAGCAGCATCGTCTTTATCTCTGTCTCGGGCCAGAACCTCGCCAACGACTTTTTCTGGCCCGGCTTCAACAGCACCGGCATCGACGCCTTTCTCGGCAATTGGTTCAACAACCAGCTGTTCTATGCGACGACGCCCATGACGTGGCGCCTCGACGACGTCGGGTTTGCAGACGCCTTGCTCTACAATGGCTCGACGACCTTGGTCATGTCGCAGTCGCTCTACACAAATGTCATCTACTTGGAGACCCTCGCGAGCGACCTCGGCGCTGCGATCGCAGGTCTACGGATGACGCCCCCGAGCACGCTGCCGTATGTGTTTACGTCGTTTTGCTACCTCGACTTTGAGCGGCGCTGGGCCATGGCCAACTCGGCAGCGCGGCAGACGCGGTGTGCAGCCTACAACACCAACGGCGCCGTGTACCTCGAGGCATTTGTCCGCAATACCGACTGGGCGAGCTTTCACGACGCGTGGGGGAACGCCTTTGAGATCGCGTTTGGGAACGACTTGAACGCGAGTGCGGCCGGCCTGGCCTGGCGATCGGCCAGTCGCGATCCTGGCACGAGCATTGCCGACGAAGTGCGTCTCTGGACAAACCATGCGATCGCGTCGTTTACGCTGCAGTGGCAAAACTACAAGCGGCTCGGCCTCTTTGATGCCTTCGACGTCGAGACTGCGTTTGGCTTTCGCTATGCGATGACGCTCAAGCAGACGGTGGGCTCGTGGGCCTGGAAAGACCAGACGTCGCTCAAGATGTACTGGTCGTTTGGCGCCGACCTCGACGCCGTTCGTGCCAACTCGTCGCTGTTGAGTGGGCAAAGTCTCTTGCGTGATAGCCCGCGCTTTGCCTATGTGAATGGCTCGAGCCTGGAAGACGTCATGAGCCAGAACGGAACGCTGGCGCCGCCGTTTGGCCTCGGCTTTGGGTTGGTGCGCGCGCACCTTGGGCCCTTTGGGTCGATTGACGTGCTACATGTCCCTGTCCCGCCAGCGCTCTTGCGATTGCAGCAGCTGTTTACTCGCCTCCTCAGCACGAATTTGGCTACAAAAGCAGCGGCCGCCACGGCATACGGAGCGCTAATCGTGCCGTCGCTATCGCCTGCGCCCTCGACGTGGTTTACTTCGTCCATCTTTATCTTGGGGGGCAATCCGCTCTGCGATACGGGGGGCGTGCCCCCCACGCGTGGCATTCAGAGCTCAGGTTTGCGGGCCTTTTATGGCGCCGCTGCAGTGTGCGGCTCCAACTTTGGCGAGTACATTACACCGACGACGAAGGGAGTTGCGTTTGCAACTGCCGTGACGCAGCTCTCAGCACCCTCTCAGAATGTCTCTCAAAGCTGTGCCTTTGACGTACTCAGTCCACCGACATGTTTTGAAATGGTCCTGGCCGCCCAGGCGTGTACAAATGCGTGCTTTTCGACCGACCAACTCGATGCGCTTCAAGTTGCTGTTGACGCAGCCGTCGTCGCCATTCAAGCAGCCCACGTCACAATCGTTCAGTACGCTCTCAACGGCTCGACGCCGCAACTCCTCGCAATCGACCTCCTCGATCCAAGCGACCCTGAATTTATGCTTTTTGGGTGGTTCTTTCTCTGGGACTGGGCGACAGGGTATCGTGAGGTTGTCAAGTTTGTCGGAGACACTGGCGCACTCAGCGTGCTCTCCACAGCAGTGACAACCACGAGCCTTGCACCGAATGCTCTCGAGATTCCAAAAAACCTTGTGCTCTTCTTGCGCAACGTTGTGCTGTACGTCACATCAGTGCTGGTTGCTGTGAGTATTCTCGTCGTCTTCCACATGCTCGGGAGCCGTGGCCAGATCTCGGGCAGCCACCTCTTTGGCCTCAACCGCGTCGCCGGTATCATCTGGGTGGGTCGTCCGCTGCTACTCTTGCGCAGTCTCACGGCCATGGCTGTCCTCAGTACCGCGCGCGTCGACCTCGTCCAAACTGGCATCGTCACGCTGTTTCAGACGACCGTCTCAAGCGCCGTCCTCACGGTTCTCAGTGCGGGCGAAGTCACGTGGTTCATTTACGTCCTCAACGACATTCTTATGGTCTACACGCAGCAATATGCGCGACTCTATATGACCAAAGCCACATACCTCTTGTGGTTGATCTCGGCGATCTGGAGCTTTGTGTCGCCCGTGACGCACTCGGCTACCGTGGCGCGGACCTGCGCCGCGATCGATCTGAACCTCCAGCTGGTGTGTCAGAGCGGCGTCCTGCGCATTGGCGATCGAACGCGCTTTGTCGAGCTCCTTTTGCTCTGCGTGGGTTGCCTCCTTCTGTGCTATGGTATTGAGCGCTGGCGCGTCCCCAACCTGCTGAACAACTCGCCATTGTCGCACCACTTGAGCTGCGAGGCCAAGTACTTGTTTAACCTTGAAAAGTGGCGATTCCAGGGCGTCTACTACTTGGACAAGGCGTCGGCTGCGATGAACGGCATGCTCATTCTCTCGATTGGTGACACATTCCACGTTCTCGATATTAAGACGTGGCGTCGCTTCCAATTACGCGTGCCAGTGGCTCACTATAACGAGATGGACGCGAGTACCCGCCACCGGCTTCGTCACGCATACCCTCTCGTTGAGTAAAATTATTGATCGATATTGATTCACGTCCTTGCAGCAATTATTGGGGCACCAGTGACCCATGAACAGATGTGCGCCTCTTATCAAATGCACATGGCCCGTAGTCCAGCAGCTAGTATCTTAACCGACTATCCAGCTATCGTGGGTCCTCTGGATCTATCTACTCACTTCGACGACATCGATTGCCATAGTACCTATCGTTTGATCCAGTGTGAGCCCTTCCGCGCCGGCAGTCCGATTAGCGGACGCGTGATGGTACGTCACCCGACTGCGTTGTGTCGACGGTTGTTTTGACGCTCGCACAGACTGCGACGTCAGGATCGCATCCGGATAGTGTAAATTATACGGATGGGTCCAGCCAACCATTCAAATTGAGTGGTGCCATCTCCGGACCATCTCCGGGTGGCTTTTGATTGGTCAAAAAGGAGCCGAATTTCGTCTTGAAGCCATTTATCAAAACATCAAGATGACCGACGACAAGAAGCTGGCCAAGAAGCTCCGTAAGGAAGCGAAGCGCCAGAAGCAGGAGGCCGAGGCTGCCGTCGTGGTCGACGAGGAGGAAGAGGTCGCGCCCAAGAAGGCCAAGAAGGAGAAGAAGGCCAAGAAGGAGAAGAAGCGCAAGCAGGCGACCTCGGACGACGAGGCCGAGGCGCCGGCCAAGAAGGCCAAGGCCGACTTTGCCAACGGCCCGTACCAGCAGCCGCCGCCGTCCGACAAGTCGTTCAAGAAGTCGTTCTACATTGAGAGCCCCAACACAGCGGCGCTCTCGAACGAAGCGGTCGACGCGTTCCACCAGGAGAACCACATGACGATGAGCGGCAACCACTGCTTGTACCGCCCGATCCTCGCGTTCGCGGACGCCCGTTCCCCAAGCCGATGCTCAAGTCGTGCGAGGGCTTTGCCAAGCCGACGCCGATCCAGTCGCAGTGCTGGCCGATCCTGACGTCCGGTCGTGACATCATTGGTATTGCGCAGACGGGCTCGGGCAAGACGCTCGCCTTCTCGGTGCCGGGCCTTGTCCACATCACCGACCAGCTCAAGACGAACCCGAAGAAGAAGGGCCCGATCATGCTCGTGGTCGCGCCGACGCGCGAACTCGCCGTGCAGTGCGCCGACGTCATCTCCGTCGCCGGCAAGTCGGTCAACATCAACTCGCTCTGCCTCTACGGCGGTGTGCCCAAACACGAACAGAAGCGCGCGCTCAAGGCCGGCGTCCAGGTCGTCGTTGCGACGCCCGGTCGCCTCAAGGACCTTGTCCAGGAGAAGTCGTGCTCGCTGGCCAACGTCACGTACATCGTCCTCGACGAAGCCGATCGCATGTTGGACGACGGCTTTGAGAAGGACATCCGTCTCATCATGGGCGAGTGCCACGCCGAGCGCCAGATTGCCATGTTCAGCGCCACGTGGCCGCAGTCGATCCAGAAGCTCGCGCATGAGTTCCTCGAGGACCCGGTCAAGGTCACGATCGGGTCGGATGACCTCGCCGCGTCCGAGAACGTGACGCAGATCGTCGAGGTCGTCGATGAGTTTGGCCGCGACGCCAAGCTCGATGGCCTTCTGAAGAAGTACCACAGCTCGCGCAAGAACCGCGTCTTGGTGTTTGTCTTGTACAAGAAGGAGGCTGTCCGCGTCGAGACGATGCTCCAGCGCAAGGGCTGGAAGTGCACGGCGATCCACGGCGACAAGGGCCAGGCCCAGCGCATGGAAGCCCTCGAGGCGTTCAAGAGCGGCAGCATCCCGCTGCTCATCGCGACGGACGTGGCGGCGCGCGGCCTCGACATCCCGGACGTCGAGTTTGTCCTCAACTACTCGTTCCCGCTCACGATCGAAGACTACGTGCACCGCATTGGCCGCACGGGCCGCGGCGGCAAGAAGGGCATTTCGCACACGTTCTTCACCAACCACGACAAGCCCAAGGCCGGCGAGCTCGTCAACCTCCTCCGCGAGTCGAACGCGCCGGTGCCTGAAGAGCTCACCAAGTTTGGCACGCACGTCAAGAAGAAGGAGCACAAGCTCTACGGCGCGTTCGCCAAGAACGTCGACATGAACAAGAAGGCGACCAAGATTACGTTTGGTGACAGCGACGACGAGTAAATAGATGTTACGACCACGAATTAGACCCCCACTCAATTTATAAAATCCCATTGCTTTGACTCTTCTTCGATCTCCAAAGACACCATCCGAAAGCATAGATTGAGTTTGAGAATGAGCGTGTCGCTGGATCGTGCACGATGATGTATTAATAAGTGCGGTGGAATAGTACTAACTGGGCGTCCCAAGAGGTGAAGTTCTACAAGACGGGACGAGCTTTAATCATGAGCTCAATTGATCAAATCATCAACCTTCGATTGAAGGGCTACCCCCAGCAGGTGACATGAACGAGTGGGTCGAGCTGCTCGAACGATGTGTTGTGCGAGGTGATGAGCGCTTTGAGGGCTTTACACAAGGTCTATGCACGGATACGACGTGTACTAAAGTATCCCACTGGATTCGAACATGCACAATATGTCCTAGGTGTGATTACGTTTAGGACTCGTCGGCATCGCGCCAGTGGTCGACGAGGTTGGTAAAGAGGCCCTTCGGGTTCTTGAGCAGCTCGCTCGGCGCATCAAACTCGGCCGCACCGCCCTTGTCCATGACCAGAATGCGGTCGCAGTCCAAGATCGTGTTGATGCGGTGCGCGATCGTCAAGGTCGTGCAGTCGACAAACTCTTCGCGGATGCTCTGCTGGATGAGCCGGTCCGTGTTGGCGTCAATCGACGCGGTCGCTTCGTCCATGAGAATCACTTTCGCCTTCTTCAGTAGCGCACGCGCAATGCAAATCAGCTGCCGCTCGCCGACGCTAAAGTTCATGCCGCGTTCGTCGACCTTGTCGTCGAGCGACGTGACCGCTGACTCAAGGTGCGCACGCTTGACGGCCACCCACAGCGCCGCGTCGTCGTAGCGCGAGAACGGATCCAAGTTGGACCGGATCGAGCCCGAGAAGAGCACCGGGTCTTGGGGAATGATGGCGATCTTCTCGCGTAGATCATGGAGACCAATGGTCGCAATGTCGACGCCGTCGATGAGGATGCGACCGCCGCACGGCTCGACGATGCGCATCAAGGCAACGACGAGACTCGATTTGCCCGCGCCCGTGCGGCCGACGATACCGATCTTCTCGTTGCGACCAATGCGAAAGCTGAGCTTCCGGAGCACGCGGGGAAGACCCGGGCGGTAGCGCAGGTCGACGCTGTCAAACGTGACTTGGCCGTCGCTGGGCCACGCCGATGCTTGGAGCTTGGCCTGGACGGTCGTCGGCGCATACAAGTCGGCTTCCGTGTCGAGGACGCAGTAGTTGTGGATGCGCTCGACCGACACCATTTGAGTTTGGATCGAGCTGATCATGCGCACCGACCAGTTGAGCGACTGCGTGACCGAGAACGCGTACGAGAGCGAGACGCCGGCAAGGCCCGCGAACGCAACGCTGTTGTCGGCTTGGTGCCCGCAGACCGCAAACAAGGCCGCCGACGTCGCGACGACCGTGCCCGCAAACTCGAGGCGGAGTGCGAGCCAGCAGTTGGCCGAGAAATTCAAAAAGTACGCGCGCTGGTTGCGGTCGAGGAGGTCTTCGTTGCGGGCCGCAAACTGCGTCTCGGCGCCAAACGCCCGGATGGTCGCAATGCCCTCGAGCGTCTCGGTGAAGAGTGCGTAGACGGGCGAGCGCGAGATCGAGTCGAGGCGCTGGAGCTCGCGCGACGTCTTGACAAAGTAGCGCTGCGACACATAGTAGAGCGCGCCGAGCGGGAGAAGCACCAAGGTAAAGTACGGCGTGACGTACACGACGGTCGCAATCGTCGTGAGCACCGAGAAAATCGTGCCAAAGAGCATGCCCCACGTCGACGGAATCGACTCGTCGATCGCATAGACGTCTTTCGAGAGGCGGTTGACGATGCGGCCGAGCGGCGTCGTATCAAAGAACGACGTGGGCGCGCGCAGCACTTGCGTGAGCAGCTGCTGGAAGAGCACCTTGGAGCCACGGAGCCCGGCGAGGTACAGCGTTAAAATGCGCACAAAGACAGAGGCCGTGTAGCCCACGTTGAGCGCTGTGAAGATCCAAAAGTAGTACATTTGGTCCGACTGCGACGACCCGGCCTGCTCCGACCAGTACGAGAGCCAGAACGTCGACGCGAGGTTGACGACCTGCGAGAGAACGAAGAAAAGAACGACGGCGGCCGCGACGCCAAAGCCGCCGCACGCGCGAATCCACACCTTGTAGGTCGCCCACGGCACGTCGCCCGTCGCGCGGTCCTCATCGAGAATGAGCGCGCCGTTCTGGTCCTTATTCGTCTCGCCGTCCGTGTCGCTGCGCATCGACGACCCACGGCGGCGCGGGACGCCGTCGTCACCGTCATTGGCTGCGTCCTCCATCTCGTCCGTCTCGGTCACCGCATACGTTTCTTCGGCCGGCGCTTCCTGGACGCTTTCGAGAAGCGTGGCCAGCACGCCGCCTGGAATGGCCGAGACGTCGGCGAACGTGCCAAGCTCGGCGACCTTGCCGCTCGCAATGACGACGACCGCGTCGCAGTCTTTAAGAAACTGGAGACCGTTGGTCACGAGGACGACGAGCTTGCCCTTGAGCGCCGTCTGGAAGCACTGCTTAAAGATGTCCGAGCCCACGTGGCTGTCAACGGCCGCCAACGGGTCGTCGAGGAGGTAGATGTCGGCGTCTTGGTACACGGCACGGGCAATCGCCACGCGCGTGCGCTGCCCACCGCTGAGGTTGATGCCCTTCTCACCAATCTCCGTCAAGTCGCCTCCCGGAAGGATCTTGAGGTCGTCACGAAGCGAACTCACTTGAATTGCCTTTTGGTACTTGGCGTGCTCGAACGGAAGGCCAAAGGTGATGTTGTCGCGGAGTGTCGCGTTCTGGATGAACGGCTGCTGGCTCACGTACGCGATCGAGCCTTTCAGGTGCACAGAGCCGTTCGAGCACGTGGCGTCGCCCAAGAGACCCGATAGGAGCGTCGACTTGCCCGACCCGACTGCGCCGACGACCGCAATCAATTGATTCGAGCCAAGCGAGAGCGAGACGTTGGCCAGCGCCGGGGCCGCCTCGGCGCCTTCTTCATACGTAAAGGTCGCATTGTGCAGCGCAATGCCGACGTCTGTGAGGTTGCCAGCGGTCACTTGCGACCGCTCGTCGAGGAGGAAGAACTCGGTGAGGCGCTTGAACGAGACTTGCGCCTCGACGAGCGAGTTGATGACGTTCGGGAGCATGAAAAGCGGGAAGCGCAGAATGTTAAAGAGCGCGAGCGACGTGAGCGCCGTGCCCACGTCGAGCGTGTTGCCGAGGTAGATGTACGTCGCGAACGAGACGATCGTCACGAGGGACGGGACGCCGTTGTAGACGACATCGGAAAACGCATCGGCAATGTAGTACGTGCGAAGGCGCGCGAGTTCGTTGGTGCGGAACTCCATGACGCGGGTCGTAAAGCTGTTTTCCCATGCTTGGAGCTTGATGACCTTGATGCCCGAGAGGACTTCGTACGTGACCTTGACGCGCTCGTCCTTGACCGCCATGAGCTTCTCCTGGAGCGCTTGCATCATCTTGGAGATGCACGCCGTCGCCGGAATCAATAGCAGAATGACAATGACGCCCGAGACAAATGCAACGCCGAGCTGGAGGTACAGCAAGTACGACGACACGACGATCTGGAAGAACGCGTACCAGATCGCATGCGAGTAGTTGGTGATCTCCTGGAGCCGCTGCGCGTCGATGCTCATGAGGTTGGTGATCTCGCCCGTCGAGCGCTTGCCTTTCGCCGCCGCCGAGAGCACGAGCGACTTGTGGTACACGGCCGTGACGACCGCCGACCGAAGGCGGAGACCGGTCTCAAAGCAGTAGAAGAAATACTGGCGCAACGCAAACGACTGGATCACGCCAGCGACAAAGATCGCGCCGGCGTAGATCAAGCCCACGCGGAGGTCCGCGTCCGGCTGCGAGAGGAACTCAATGATGAGCTTGATCACCATGGGCCCGACAAACTGGAGCGAGTCGTGAATGAGCTTGAGAAAGCCCGCGTACGCAAAGGGCCAGCCAAAGGCGCGCGCCATGGCCCGCCAGAGGCGCGGCGTCGGGAGAAGTAGCTCGCGGCTCCACTGCGCTTGGAAGCTCTTGGAGATATGGACAGCACGGTCGTCGCGGTTGAGCTGGTACAAGTCGGCAAACTCGAGCGGGCGGCGGTTCCCGAGGTCGAGGAGCGGCGTGAGCCACGAGAAGAAGAGGCCGGACGCGCAGCCGCCCATCTCGTCGGGGCAGCGGTCGCCGAGGCCGTCGGCCTTGGCGAGGAGCGGCAGCGCCTCTTGCGACTTGCGTGTCATCGAGGGAAAAGCCAAATGGGCGGCTCCATGGCCACCGAATTCGGAGATTCAAAGGCGACGCCTCGCAAGAGTCAGCGGATTTGTATGATCGATCCGACGGCGTCTTCGACGTGATGCGCTAAATGGGTCAAAGACCCCACGACCCCACGTGAAACGACGTTAAACAGCCATCCACGCCAACGCGATTACGTTTAAACAGGTGGCGACCGATCAGTGCACGCACCTGGGTCGACTCGACAGCCGTAATCAAGGCAACGACACCAGCGTGGCTCGCCGCATCGGGACGGCGACACGACGACTGCTCTTCACACCGAGTGCTCATACGCACGGCTTCGTTGGCATCACCAGGAATTATGGGAGGAGGTATGGGCGGAGTTGAACTGGCGCCATCCCATCCTCGCCGCGCGCGCGATTCTCTTGGCCAGAAGCGAATCCCATCCTCGCCGCGCGCGCGATTCTCTTGGCCAGAAGCGAAGCAGGGACATGTAAACAACCCTTACTTGGGTGGCTGGTCGTCCGAACCAGCGCTCGTAGATGCACACTACAGTATTAAAGTACTAGTAGTACAGTACAGTAGTTACGAAAATCCATCGTCATATTGTTTACTCTTGGTTTGAGCTCTTTTGAAACAGCCACCTTGTTGACCAATCCCAGATGCTTGTCTAAACCATCCAATCAGCGTTCTACATCCACATACTCGGCCAATCGCGGCCGAGTTTGCACTTGCAAGCATGACCGACGCCAGCTCCTTCAAGAGCGCAGCCATCGACTTTGCCGCAGGCTGCGTCGGCGGCGGCAGTGGTATCATCGTGGGCCAGCCCTTCGATACGATCAAGGTGCGACTGCAGACCCACGGCGCCTTTTACGCGGGCCCGGTTGCCTGCGCTCGCCACACGGTAGGCAATCTCTGGATGGACGACGACGCTCACCGACATGTTATTAGTGGCGACACGAGGGCGTCCGCGGCTTCTTCAAAGGCTTGACATCGCCGCTCTTTGGCAGTCTCTGGACGAGCGCGATCGTGTTTGGGGCCTACGGTAGCGCGCTTCGCCAGCTCGAAGCGGGCGTGACTTCACCCGAGCCCCGCCTCTCGTCCGTGTTTACCGCGGGTAGTATCGCTGGTCTTCTGCAGTCGATCGCACTGTGCCCGACCGACTTGATCAAATGCCAGCTCCAAGCGCAGGACGGGTACACCAAAACACCGAGCTTTCGCGGTCCAATCGACTGCGTCCAGCACATTTACGGTCGCTTTGGCGTCCGCGGGCTCTTCCTCGGGTTTTGGCCGACGGTTCTTCGCGACTCGTACTCGTTTGGTGTCTACTTTTACGTCTACGAAGCGTTTAAACGGTCGCTGATCGAGAAGCGCGTCGACGCCACGGCGTCGATGCTCGTGGCCGGCGGCGCGGCCGGCGTCATCTCGTGGGGTCTCGTCTACCCCATCGACGTAGTGAAAAGCTGCATCCAGACGCTGCCTGGCGACGCCTCGTCGCTTGAAAAGAGCATGCGCTACCAAGTCCAGCGGCTGCTCCGAGAGCAAGGCTACGCGCCGTTCACAAAGGCCTCGGCACCACGCTCCTCCGTGCGTTTCCCGTCAACGCCGTCACCTTCTTCGTCTACGAACACACGGTGCTTTTTCTCTCGTAGCTCAACCTCGCCCAATTCGTTAAAACATCATTTTTCTGATGCTATCACACGAGATGGCTGCGTCGCCATGTTGGGGTCGACGGCCATCTCCTCGATCGATCACGTGTGATCGCGCTGTCGGAGCTTGCGGTAGCAGCCATTGCCATTGCGCATTCTTTCGGGTGATGACGAGCTCTAGCGACGCCGCGATGCGCCGAGAATGAAACGGGTAACGTTAGAGAGTGTACTTGAGTCCTGGTGGAGGCGAGTATGCGGAAGTCCTGGGCGGTAGAAAGTCCAAGCCGATTTTGGGACCGCTGTATTAACAGTATAAAATCAGTGTTCCTTGTCGCGCTCCAACGCACAAGCCGAAAGCGGTCGCATCGATCTACTCGATGAGCGGATAGGCATGCTTGAGTCGACGCCGACTCTTCACATCCATCTCCGTGTAGTGAGCTCGGGGTACGTGGAGCTGGAAGCGGCGCCAGGTTTTGATGTCGAGCGCGTAAAACGTGTCACGAAGCGAGAGAATGAGCATGCCGTTCATCGCAGCCGACGCCTTGTCCAAGTAGTAGACGCCCTGGAATTGCCACTTTTCAAGGTTAAACAAGTACTTGGCCTCGCAGCTCAAGTGGTGTGAGACCGGCGACTCGTTCGGAAGATCGGGATATCGCCAGCGCTCAATACCATAGCACAGAAGGAGACAACCCACGCAGAGCAAAAGGAGCTCGACAAAGCGCGTTCGATCGCCAATGCGCAGGACGCCGCTCTGACACACCAGCTGGAGGTTCAGATCGATCGCGGCGCAGGTCCGCGCCACGGTAGCCGAGTGCGTCACGGGCGACACAAAGCTCCAGATCGCCGAGATCAACCACAAGAGGTATGTGGCTTTGGTCATATAGAGTCGCGCATATTGCTGCGTGTAGACCATAAGAATGTCGTTGAGGACGTAAATAAACCACGTGACTTCGCCCGCACTGAGAACCGTGAGGACGGCGCTTGAGACGGTCGTTTGAAACAGCGTGACGATGCCACTTTGGACGAGGTCGACGCGCGCGGTACTGAGGACAGCCATGGCCGTGAGACTGCGCAAGAGTAGCAGCGGACGACCCACCCAGACGATACCGGCGACGCGGTTGAGGCCAAAGAGGTGGCTGCCCGAGATCTGGCCACGGCTCCCGAGCATATGGAAGACGACGAGAATACTCACAGCAACCAGTACAAAGGTGACGTACATGACGCCGGTGCGCAGGACAAGCGCGATATTTTTCGGTATTTCGAGGGCATTGGGCTCAAAAGTCGTGGTTGTCATCAAGGTCGAGAGCATGCTGAGTGCGCCAGCGTCTCCGACAAACTGGACAGCCTCGCGATACCCTGTCACCCAGTCCCAGAGAAAGAACCATCCAAAAAGCATAAATGCAGGGTCGCTTGGATCGAGGAGGTCGATTGCGAGGAGTTGCGGCGTCGACCCGTTGAGAGCGTACTGAACGATTGTGACGTGGGCTGTTTGAACGGCGACGACGGCTGCGTCGACAGCAACTTGTAGCGCATCGAGTTGGTCGGTGGGAAAGCTCACGTTTGTAAATGACTGTGCTGCCACTACCATGGCGGCGCAGCTCGAGGGGCTAAACGTTTCGATCGAGCACGCGTTACCGACGTTGCTCGTGCCCGACATCTGATGAGCGAGTGGGGCAAAGACGACCTGGTTGATACTTGGAGCAATGTACTCGCCAAACAACGTGCCACAGACGGCAGAGAGGCCGAAAAAACCACTCAACGTACTTGCTGTCGTATTGTGGGGCATCATCAAGTCGACAGCGACATCGCAGAAGGGGTTGCCGCCGAGGAGGATAACGTTACTCTCGACCCACGCAGTTGGCACTGCCGCCAACGACGGCACGATTAGCGCTCCGTATGCCGTGGCGGCCGCTGCTTTTGTGGCCAAATTCGTGCTGAGGAGGCGAGTAAACAGCTGCTGCAATCGCAAGAGCGCTGGCGGGACAGGGACATGCAGCACGTCAATCGACCCAAAGGGCCCAATGTGCGCGCGCACCAACCCAAAGCCAAGACTGAACGGCGGTGTCAGCGTCCCGTTCTGGCTCATAACGTCTTCAAGGCTCGAGCCATTCACATAGGCAAAGTGCGGGCTGTCACGCAACAGACTTTTCCCATACAGAGCGACGAGTTGGCACGAACGGCGTCGAGGTCGGCGCCAAACGACCAGTACATCTTGAGCGACGTCTGGTCTTTCCACGCCCACGAACCCACCGTCTGCTTGAGCGTGATCGCATAGCGAAAGCCAAACGCAGTCTCGACGTCGAAGGCATCAAAGAGGCCGAGCCGCTTGTAGTTTTGCCACTGCAGCGTAAACGACGCGATCGCATACGTTGTCCAGAGACGCACTTCGTCTGCAATGCTCGTGCCAGGATCGCGACTGGCCGATCGCCAGGCCAGGCCGGCCGCACTCGCGTTCAAGTCGTACCCAAACGCGATCTCAAAGGCGTTTCCCCACGCGTGTTGAAAGCTCGCCCAGTCGGTGTTGCGGACAAACGCCTCGAGATACACGGCGCCGTTGGTGTTGTAGGCTGCACACCGCGTCTGCCGCGCTGCCGAGTTGGCCATGGCCCAGCGCCGCTCAAAGTCGAGGTAGCAAAACGACGTAAACACATACGGCAGCGTGCTCGGGGGCGTCATCCGTAGACCTGCGATCGCAGCGCCGAGGTCGCTCGCGAGGGTCTCCAAGTAGATGACATTCGTGTAGAGCGACTGCGACATGACCAAGGTCGTCGAACCATTGTAGAGCAAGGCGTCTGCAAACCCGACGTCGTCGAGGCGCCACGTCATGGGCGTCGTCGCATAAAACAGCTGGGTGTTGAACCAATTGCCGAGAAAGGCGTCGATGCCGGTGCTGTTGAAGCCGGGCCAGAAAAAGTCGTTGGCGAGGTTCTGGCCCGAGACGGAGATGAAGACGATGCTGCTAGCGATCGTCAGCACGAGGTAGCCAAAGCCGAGCACGACCATCAGCGTGTTCCATGGGACGCGGTGGCTACAGCAGTGCAAAAGGTAGCCGCGCCATGTGCTGGTACTGACGCACTTTGTCGTTGGTTCGACAATAGGCGCCGAAAGAATTGCAGTCCTGATGGGCCGCGCTCGCACCGAAAGCGACGGTGATCGCATGTGGAGCGTCGAGTTTGTTCGATGCTTCTCGGTGGTGTGTCGTTTCTTCCAGACGACCCAGAGTTTGATGTCAAAGACATAGTCGTTGCCCTTGAATTGAAACGGAATGAGCCCGCACAGTGTGCACATGGCGTGGTCCATACACCAATTGGCCGTGTTCTCGATCGTGAGTATGCGAAGGTTTAAAAAGGCTTCACCGGCCGCAGATATGACCGTTGGTTTGGCTTCGTTCGCCGAGCGACGCAGCGGCGCGATTCGAGCTGCTCGGCGCGACAGATGCAAAAGAAGAATCGCGACGATGATGGACCCTACTGTGATCACTACTAGCATCTGCATGCGATCCCAGCTCCCGATCTCGAGTCGACCGCTTACACACAGGAGCTGGGCATCAAAGTTGACGCTCGCGCAGGTCCGTGCGATGGACGCGGTGGGCCGCACCGGATCCAGGATCGAGTAGAGAAGGATGATGATCCACGTCAAGGCAGCGCTTATCGGTGCGTACGTGGGTGCGCTCTCGGGAAAGATGACGAGGAGGATGTCGACAAGAACGTACGAGAGCCAAGCGACTTCGCTTGTCAAAACCGCCGTCTCAAAGAACGACCGCGTCTCAAAAGCGAGGCCGGTCCAGCCGTAGTGCGGGCTTAGCGCCATGGGCGCAGTGCTTAGTAGGATGATGGCTGTGACGCCTCGCACGAGAAAGACGGGGCGACCGACCCAAACAAAGGCGGCGACGCGGTTGAAGAAAAGAGGTTGCGACCTGCGATTTGAAACTCGATCCACGCACAGCGAAGCAAGACAAATGCAGCGACAAAGCCTAAGACGGCGGTCGAGTAGAGAACAATGTACCAGAGATAGTTGCACGTGCTCCGGGGCACCTCCAGCGCCATCGCATCGAATCCGATCGGGGGTACAGCGGTCGAGATGAGCGTCATCGACCCGACGTCGCCTTCAAACTTGACCACTTCCCGCGTTCCAACCGCCCAGTCGTAGAGGTGCACCCAGCCAAAGACACCCCATTCCGTCAACAATTGATGCAGCAGAAGAGGGTCCGAGCCATTGAGTAGAGCAAACTGCATGACTTCGACTTGAAGGATGGCTACTTCGTTCGACACGACAGCCGAAAGAGGCGTGAGAGCTTCAATGTCCTTCGAGCCCGCGACGAACGACGATGCAGCGATGATGTCGTCCACGCAGTCAGTTGAATGGCCACAGAGCTCGCGCAGTGGTGGCACGATGCTGCTGTCGTTCATGCTAGCGCCCAGCACAGCAAACGCGAGACTGTGCGCTGTGTACGTCAGCGTCATTTGGTCTTGGGAGCCACAAATATCGTAAAAACCAAAGGTTGGCTGGGCGAACGACGTCTGGCTGGCGCCTGTGATGCAGAAAGGGTTGCCACCATAGTACGACAGCGTCGGTTGCAGCCACGACGATGGCGTCGCGAGCACGGTGCGGGGGTTGTGGACGGACTGCGCCGAGCTTTTGGAGATGGCGCGGGCAAACGCTGCGTCAAAGTAGAAGGCGAGCATCGCCAGCGAGTGCGGTAGTGCCACGTAGCGCATGTCGATCGAGAGGAGCGGACCAACGTGCGCATGCAGGAGCGCGACAGGCAGCATCGTCGGGTCGGTGCCCTGGACAGCTTCAAAATTGACTTGGCTAGCGTTCACACGCACCAGCGATACGTCTTGGACACCGGCGGCCCAGAGATCGTTGAAGAGCGCCCAGTAGCATTTATGGCTCGTCCACATATAGTCCCGTGACACTATCGGAAGATTCTTGACGCTAATGCTCTCTTCCATGCCGAGTGCATTCGCAATCACAACGGTCTCGGTCGCGCCGCCTTGCCAGAGGTTGTGCCACTGCAGTGCAAACCGGCGTAAACGATGTGTCGTCCAGTACGCAACTTCGTCGTCAACCGTCGTGTCGGCGCTGGCCGTGGCAGTCACCCACGCAGGGCCGTCGACATCGTCTACTACTGCGTCGAGAATCGCCGTTTGAAAGCCCGAGCCCGCTGTGCTCATCCAGTCGTCCCAGTCGACATTGCGCAGCAGCGCCTCGAGGTACACGGCCGCGTTGTCGCTATCAGCTGCAGCACATCTCGCTTGGCGGCGCAGTGTGTGGGCGAGCTCCCAGCGGCGATCCATGTCAACCCAGCAGTTTTGCGTTGGCAGCCAGAGCGCATAGTCCATCGTGACGGCGCGGAGACCCCGCACGGCTTCGAGGAGCGTCATGGCACCGAGGACGCTCCGAACGTACGAGGGGTTGACGCCGATCTGGTTGACGCTGCTGCTGTAGTCGCTCTTGAAGAAGAGGCCGGGACTGCGCAGATCCAGGTCGGTTGATGCGTTCGTCGCAGAGGTAAGCGCCCGATTGAACGCGTCGGCGACAAACGATTGCATGCCGGTTGTGTTAAAGCCCGCCCAGAAGAGGTCGTTGGTCATGCTCGGGCCCAGGAGGTAGACAAAGTAGACGCTCAAGGCCGAGGTGCCGACGAGGTACACAACGCCGGCCACGCACCACGCGACGTTCAAGAGGGTTCCCGTGTCCTGGTACACCATCAGGGTCGTGGCGCGACGCGCAGAGAACAGGGTAGTGTCTGCGACGAGCGCAGTCATAGGTTGCACCGGTGTCATGGGTCCACGGCTACGCCTCGCGTCGTTCTTTCAAGTGCTGAAACGGCTTTGCGCCTTTTCGGGACGGGCGTAACTTTCCCGCGCCTTTTCAAACAGAGAGATGGACCCAAGGGGCATGGGCAATTTGCAGCAGCGCGCGGAGGGTCACCATCAATCAAGCGCACCGGACGGAGCGTACCAAGAACCTCGTGCCCGTCTAATGCGCTCAATGTGATTGCATATCGCTCCAGTCGGTTCAACTACAACGACGACGACCCTTGCCCCTTGTGCACTCGAACGTCCGCCTCCGTACGTTGATGCAACGACAACAACCAAGCCAAAAACTTACTACGCTCAAGTCGGACCTCGCCACGCAATTGACCGCGAATCATAGGAAGCGTGGTTTTGGACTTGAAACAGCTCGTGCAGTACGGGTAGAGGGTCGTTGGCTGCAGAGGCAGTTCTGCCTGTGACTAGTAATGATCTACTACTCTGTATATTGACGGCCTCCCGGTACCGGTACTAACGTCAAGTCTCGATTGATTAAAGCAAAACCAACTTTGCACCTCTTGTTACCGCGACTGCTTCGTGCGGGATTTACCGTTGGGCTCGTATCCGGCGGGCGAAACTGGGCAAAATGGGTGCAACCGCCTAGGATGACCGGATAAAACAGAGTTATATCCTCGCGTCCGGATAGAATGGGCCAAACCATGAGTATCCCCCAAAAGATACGCGTATCCGAAACGGGTTCAAGGGCAAATGGATCGCATGCGTCACGCAACATAGCTTCATTTTTGCTTTTGCCTCGGCCCCGCAACTCGCAAGCGCAGCAGCATGTCTCTCCTTCGCCAGACTACCGGCCATTACATGCGGTCTTTCGGGCGTCCGTTGCCGCCAAGCAGTCGCCACAACCACCACACCACGCGCACCTTCCACTTGCCCATCGTGGTGACGCCAGTCTCGTCATGCATTGCCTCAACGTCATCGACTCTCCACGATACCGCTGGCAGTGCCTTGCTCGCGACGAAGCAGCAACTGACAGGTCACTACGTGCCTCGCAATCTCATTGGCCTCACGGCGTCGCTCTCTCAGTCTCTCGACGACTTCATCGACAATTTGATGACAATTCCGACACTCCTCTTTGCAAAATACCCGCCCAGCATGAACAGCATCGACGACGACGAAGCCGAGTTGTAGCTATGACGACCAGGCTCGAGCTCGAAAGCGAGCCATCATTATAATGCAAGTCTTGCGTTGCAGCATCGTCATGGGATGCGAGTACATGGTCACAATGCACAGCAGCGAACGACATCTTACGCACCAAGACATGGCTTCGGACGAGCCACACAGGGTCGATTGGAGCCCCACGGGAAAAAAGTGAAGCGGAAGACATGACTTCGGACGAGCCACACAGGATCGATTGGAGCCCAGCACGATGATTAGCCATGAGCCCATGCATCTGCATTTTGCAATGATCGTTTCGCCACCTCAAAGACGACCACCTCGTGCGGTCTGTGAACCTAGCCACTGAAGCTGGGGCTGTCTCTATGGACGCTGGTGCGGTGGTCTCGGGCTTGAACGCTCCACGTCCTGTGCTACGACCCAGTACACTGTAGTTTTGTCTGCCGAGATCCATTCAAACGTCAAGAACATCGTTGTAGTGTTTCGTAGAGTACAATTGTCTTCCTCATCGACAAGCGAAGACACTTGTGCATTTTTTCATTATGGTTTTCCGGTCTGTCCGCTTGCCACGTGTGGCCCGAAAAAGATATGTTTTTGTCCAATCAGCAATTGGCAGAGCATTTTGGGAAAGGCAGGCATGGCGTGCGTCGTCGTCGGGATCGCGACGATGGACGTAGTGCACCGCATTCCGGGCTACCCCGACGGTACTCTGGCTTCTCTCGCTGCGCAATGGACTCATGCTCTCGTAGAGGACACCAAGGTACGGCTAGCTACGCTAGGCGAACGCGCTCATGCCCTCTAGACGCGCATTCGAGCGACGCGCAAAGCTCGGTACGCTCGCCTTCGTCCGGCATGTAGCAGCAACTGATGCTGGACGTAGCGGCGGCAATGGCACCAACGTTCTGGTGACCGACGTCGGTAATCACAGGACACACTCACCATGGCAGCGAGTAGATTGTCAGCGCGCAGCTGGCGTGCTTCGCCTCGTACCACTGGATTGGGAGCCTCGTGGATCCGTCAACCAACGCAGATGCGCGCTTCATCGTTGACGACCTCTCAGCGCACGGCGTGTACACGTCGTCCTGCCAAGTCCATGCGTCTGGCTCGATGCCCACGTCGGTAGGCCGGTCGTCGCCGTCAACATCCTCACTTCCTCTTCGTTTGTGTAGCACATTCTGCTGAGCGATGCAAATGGATCGCGTACGATCTTTCATCACCGCGAGCTGCCCGAAGTGAGCGACGAGCATGTTGCGACGGCGCTCGCAACGCTCGTGGATGTTGCGTGGATCCATTTCGAATGCCGGGAGGCGCAGAGTCAGCTCCGTATGATCCGCATCGCCCGCGCGACGCAGCCACACGCCACCATCTCGCTCGAGGTCGAGGGCCCGCGCCACGCCTGGGACGACGTCCAGCCGTACGCACACGCCATTTCTACCTCTTTGTACGAACCATCGTTCTTCGGTCTAGGCTCCTTTCGCACGCTACCTACGCCTTCATCGCTCAAGGCTACGTCACGTCGCTGGGCTATGCCACCGCACGTGACTTCTTTCATGCGCTGGCAACCACCGCCACGAGGTGTGCATCCGACCATTCCACCGGTTATGACAATGTTGCTGTAGCGAGCTTCGCGCAGTCGTGGTACCGTGGGGATCGGATGGTGCGTTCGTCTGGTGCACGGCGACGAACTGCATGGACCATGTGCCGGTGGATCCGATTCCAAAGCCGCTCGACACAGTCGGGGCCGGCGACACGCTCGTGGGGGCGACCATCTCGGCGCTTGGCGCTGGACTCGCGATTCAAGACGCCGTGGCCATTGGCTGCCGTGTGGCGCGGACCAAGTGCCTCCAGATCGGACTGGAGTTTGAGCCCACGACCCTCGACACGTTCAGAGACGACGTAGTACGTTCGCTGCGCCGTAGTACTATGTAATGGATTGCGCGAGGTTATACACACGGAGCATTATCGTCGTTCTCCATGTGGTCGGCATGCAGCATCTCGACTAGAACGTCAATGAACTCGTCGCTTCGACTGTTGCTCGGCTGCATGAGCCCGACGGGCCACACGTGCAAATTGAGCGCGTGGACTTTGTGGATGCCGCGCATGTCGACCTGGAGGTGCATACGTCGCCATGGCAGCGAGAGGAGGTTGCTCAGCATGCCTTCGGAGATCGCTACCTCGTGCCTACAATAGCTCAAAATAGCCCAACAAAGAACCTCGACGGGGGTACCCTGCGTCGCACGGCTGGCCGTCCGACGTCATCGAGAGCTCAGGTCGCGCCGTCGGCAGAGCGGGAAATGTAGCACTGAGCTTGGCACCAAACGCCGACGTGGCTGCAAACCCATCGTGCAGCATCGTCCACTGCCAGACGCTCGACGAGTCCTTTGACGGCGGCAACTCGGGCAACGGGTTTGGGTTCATCGAGGCAGACGCATATGGCACGAGTTGGTCGCCTTCAATGACGGCGACCGCGGTCCGATACTTGAACCGTGCCAGCGCTTGCATGTACATGGACTCTAATGGCGTCGCATGAGCTGGCGTTGTCACTATTTGTAGCCTACGAGGAGCGCTCATGCTCTCCAAGAACGGCGCTACGGGGTTGTCTACAGGTAGTAGTACACTTGGATCGCGTTGCAAGACGACGAAACACAGACCTTCAAAGAGCAGCTCGTGGCCCGTCTTGCCGTAAATGAGCGTCATGGACAGGACCTGGTGCACCGCAAACTTCCACATGTTCTACACGCATGGGCTCCCTACTCTCTTGTCGTGCGTCGTCGTAGTAGTTGATACCTTGGAGGGCGACCCGCCGGCGCAGCGCGAGCCCAAGTGCGGCGAACACAATGAGACGTACGACGTACACGCAATCTTTTGCTTGGCAAAGATATCTTGGAGGTACACGAGGCTCTGGCGCGTAATGAGCCCGCCAAGCGAGTGCCCCACGAAGCTAATGCGATGGCCACGCGGTGACGATTGGTACGTCAAGAGCAGGTCCGAGATTTCGGCCGCCAAGTTGGACCCGCACTTCTCGAGACCGCGCTGGGTCTTGCCTTTGTTCGATCGGCTCTGCAGAAGGAGCATCTCGTCGTCAGCAAACGTCGACCGGAGCTTCTTGGCGATGGCTGCGAGATCGGTCGGCGACCCGTACACGCCGTGCACGAGGACAAAGATGTGGCGAGGCAGCACTGGCTTCGCGGTACTCGCCGGGACCTCGGACGCGATCGGGTTGGTCGCTTGAAGCGAGTGCAGCCGGCGCTGCGTCTCAGAGACGCGCGCCTTGAGGAGGTTGGCGCGGCCGCGCCAGAGTGCGTGCATGGTGCTGTGCAGTAGCGAGCTGTTGGCCTCTGCTTGGCTCTACGACGACCATGATGCCAGCGCCATGAGGCCATGCGCGCGTACGAGGTGGATGGTCAAGAGCGCGAGGTGGTCCTGGAGCGCGTCGAGGTCCATGCGGCGACACCGGCGATCTTTTCCACTAAAACAACCCGTGAGGTTAAACCCACCCAACTTAACTTGCTGCGACAAGGCAGCGACGCCAATGAATCGACGAGGCGCCGCGGTACCGGCAAGCGACGTACTGGCTGCGTACTCTTGTAGCTCGCTATACCATGCGACTCGTGCGAGAATGCTTTGTTACCGCAATCGGCCAAGGGACGAGCCATCGTAGTATTGCGCCAAGTGGCGTGGGTTTAGCCACTGAATCTGGGGTTTCGCCCGACTTCTTCACCGAGCATATCATCCGGCTCTAAAACCACGCACCTCAACTGCAAGAACGACCAGGCATCGACCGCTCGGACGCAGCATACAGAGCAAGGTACTTGCCTGCATCACAGCCATGGATTCTATCTCGATGGACGATAGAGATGCATTGGCGATAGACGAATGCGTCGACGGTACCGCCGGATACATTACGGTAAAGAGGCGTGATTTTAAACTATGGAAATAATAGTGAAAGCAAGAGAGTGCATTTTGCCGAGACAGCAGCATGAGCCAACTTGCCGAGGATGACGACGTCGTGGTCGTTGGCGCCCGTCCTGCACCGCCGTCCGACGATGACGACATCCTTGTCACAGATGCCGCTGGCAACCCGATCGTGATCATGCGGCCGATCGTAGCCTCGAGCGGTCGGCGAAATCGTGGGCGACGACGGCCGCCTCCACCGCCCGCCGTGGCCAACGCCGACGTGATTGAGCTCCTCTCCGACAATGAAGACGCCAACCCGCGCATTGTACTCGATCCACAAGCACAAGCTCGCGCCAACGCGTTAGAGGAGAACCGGAAGCGCGAGCGCATCGTCGAGACCGCCAAGGCCAAGATGCGATGTCCCTTATGTCTCGACCCGTACGAGGAAATGGCATCGACGACCTGCGGGCACGTCTACTGCAAAGAGTGCATCACATTGGTCGTCGCCAAGATCCACAAGTGTCCTCTCTGCCAACGCAAGCTCGCCACACGAGACATCCATGCCATCTTTGTCTAACGGCACGCGAAATAGCATGCGCATCGCGTTTGTCACAATACCTCTAGCGTCTCGTGCATCCTATTTACGCTTGAAGACGCCTCTACATCGCTGCCGGCTCCATCCTTGCCAACATCGCCGCGATATGACTATCGTCGATCGCAAGGAACTTTATCAACATCAACGATGCCTCCAACTTCAACCTCGTGGAGCGACCATCCAGACAAGAATTGCTAGGTGCATTGGCCGCTCCGATGTGCTCGCCATGCCATGGTGCAGCGCTGACAACCGCGCGCGACCCTTTTGCGTTGTGCCACCTTGCGAGGTCGCTTGTGGGTTTCTATGTCGCCGCGCCTCGCCCAAGATGCCGCCCGTGTGCCAATACCCAACTCCCGCATGAGGCACTTGCGACAACATGGAAGCGCTGAGGCCGTGGCCATACCTTCGCAGCGCCATGGCGAAGGGCTCGCCTCGGCGCGAGGGCGTCGGTGCGACGCAGTACCCTGGTGCTGGGCTTGGTCGTGGCGCCTCTGCAGCCTGGCTAGGCGTCGGGAGATCTTCGATAAAAATACAAAGCGCGCTGTCAATAAAAAACGCCATCTGGCAGGCCGACTCTATGGGCGTCTCGGAATTTAATTGCGACGGTGTCAAATAAATTCGGGTTCGTGTTCGAATTCTGGCAACGGCCGCCCGAGACCGACGCTGAGCTTTCTGCAGTGAGCCATTTCATGGACCATCGACACCAAGGGCTCCTCTTGCGCTGGCAGCAGAACCGCCTCCAGATCCGGTACCACAGCCTTCAGATGCGTCGCTACATGCTTCAGCGCCAGGACGCGCGCGACCCGAACGAGATGCGGCTCATGCTCGACGACTACCTGCGCGACCACGGTCGCATGCAGCGCCTCGCCCGCCTCGAGCTGCGCGAGATGCGCGCCAACCAATTCCATCCGATGGTGGCCCGCCGCCAGCACCCGTTTGTAAACGAGGTGCTCGACGACATTAACATGAACACGGACGACGACGTCGTCGTCGTCGCACCACCGTCCGTGGCGCGGCGCCGGGCCGTCTCGCTCGATGTCAACATGCACAAACAAATCAACGTGCCTCGCATGACATTGGACGCGATACAGATCAAGGGACTCCGCCACGAGAGCTACGAAGCGCCACCGACGGCGTACCAGCCCCACGGCAACGAAGAGCCGCTCGTGTTGCAGCGCCGTTTCGTCCAGGATCGCATTGCCGTCCTGTCGCGCATGAAGACGCAGCTCACATCCATCCCTGGTGACGAGCGCTGGGCGACGCAGCTCGTGCTCAACCGCCACAGCATCGACCAGCCCGTCCCGATGCAAGGCGGGCTCACAGCGCTCCATGGCCTCGAAGAGCTCGTCTTGGCCTTCCTCGACGGACCGAGTCTGCTCAAGTGCACGCTCACGTGTGTGCGTTGGAGTCGCCTCTGCCGTCAAGACACCCTCTGGGAGAAGCTCCTCGTGTCACCGAACGAAGGCTACCCGCTGCGCACGCTCATGTCGTGCCCTCGCCCAACCCCGGCCATCCAAGTGTACATGCTCTTCTACACGAGCGGTCTCGCCGCAGGGCCCGCGTTTGTGCAGCAAGAGTTTATTCCTGACGAAGCGAACGAGGCGATACCGACCTCGTCGCGCCACCGCGACCTCTCGACGCTGCTCGAGTCGACGCCGATCGGCAGCGTCCACGTGTCGCGTCTCTTGTCGACCAAGAAGAACTGGTCGAACGCGCTCTTGTTTCCGACCGAGACGGCGCACCTGCATGGCGCGTCGTGCACAACGCTCAAGGCGTGGCTCGGCAAGCACTCGCCGCTGCCGCCCGAGACGCTCCGGTCGTTTTGCTTTCAGCTGCTCCACGGCTGCATTGCGCTGGACGTGGCCGGTATTGCGCACACGGACCTCTCGCTCAAGCACGTGCTCGTCTTCTCGAGCGATAGCGACGCGGTGCCGCTACTGCGTATTGACGGCCACGGCGCGTGGGAGCGCCAGAGCAGCACCTATGACCACGAGAGTGCGGTCTGGAGCTTGATCTTTACGACTCAAAACCGGGAGGAGAGTCGTTGGAAGAACCTGCTCTGCAGCTACCTCTACTTGATCCTGGACGTGTGCCTCGAAGGGCGGCTCGCGAATTTGCGCCAGCAGTCGCTGCTCCACTGCCTCGCGATGGACCGGCACAGCATGCCGCGCGACTTTCGCAGCCTCGCCGAGCACGGCGCGTATCTCTTGTACCACAACCTGCCCATGGACACGCTGCTCCACCACCCGTACTTGACGCAGACGCCATGGGACGCGGTCGACTGGCTCCGCGAGCTCCACCCACCGCGTGACCAGTCGACGTACCTCGAGAACATCCTAGCGCTCTACGCGACACCGCTGCCACCGTCCACGTCGACGTCGCCGGCGCGCCCGATCGCTGTGCCCGTCTCGGATGTGGGCCCGCGCTGCCTCCGCATGGCAGTCGGGGAGGCCGGGCTGCTTGCGAACCGGTTTACGTGCATCCGTGCACCGGCCGACGCGACGTCGTACTGGATGCAAGCGTTGGCGTCGAGCCAGGTATTCCTTTTCTCGTCCCACTGGTAGATGGCTTGACGGGACTGTTGTAGAGTGCGACGCTGGTGCGGCTCGACCTCTCGGCGCTGGAGCTCTCTAGCTCGACAATTCTCCAAGGCTTGAGCTTGCTCCCGCACATTACGGACCTCAAGCTGCCCAAGGCGATGCTTCGGGAAAGCAACATTGAGCGCTTTGTGGTTGCGTTCGCCAACAGCCTCCTCCCGGCGCTCTCGACGGTCGAAGACGCGTTCTTGGTCGCCGTGCGCCGCATGGAAGAGTCGTACGTCAAGCAGCTCGAGATGGTCGACTTTCTCTTGCAGCCAACGCGCGCCGTGTAGGGCTTTTCTCGGCTCTATTTAAGTGTTTTTCTTCTTGTATTCTCAAAAACCATGCGACTCAAGACAACAACTCGTGTTGACTCTACTCCATTTGCGTCGACTTTTTGCGTGGCGACGGCGCGCCGCGGCGGGTAAAGAGATCCAACATGGGGATTTCTTCGAGTTCCCGTCGGGAGCAGAGATACTCGCCTAGGAAACCATGCATGCAGCATGCGGTCCAGGAAGGAGGAGGTACCGAGGATGACGGTGATGGCGAGCGCGACGCCATGGACGATCCACCAGCTCCACGTCGACGGAAAGCCCTAGAAGCGTGCTTCAGACACGACACGCGAGCGCATGTGCGTAGTAGCAATACCTTGTACAAGCAGCACACGAGAAGGTCGAGCACATAGAGCGTGACGCCAAAGTCCAAGCACTTTTTCGCCCGCTCGACAAAGTAACAGAGCAGGACGGCGTTCACGAGGCCGCTCGTAATGTGTGCAAACGACGTCTTGATGCCGTCAATGCTCTCGAGCGCATGGAGGTCGTACGAGAAGAACTGGTCGAGCGAGAGGTGGGCCCCGTGGCAGAGCCCGAGAAGGACGCCGAGGCCGATGTAATGCGCGCACTAGAGCGTGCCTATGATGGGCCTCCGTCGGCCACGGTGGTCGTACCTGCATGCAGACGATCTGCAGCCCGATGAGCTTCGGGTCCCATTGCCCCCGGCCATAGAAGCGGGGCATCGCGTCGGAAACAAAAATGCCAAGCCGCGGTATCCGGATGATGTCCGGAAACCGTCACGCTTAAATTAAACTATGACGTGGCACGCGGACGTCGCTCTCACGGCATAATTATGATCTCGAAACGACGTCTCTATTAACGAATTAATGATGAACAAGGATGTCTACAACGACGACGACGACAAGAATGTGTTGCAATGCATGGCATGCAACGATGGCACAAGGGCAGGATAATAGAATAATAGACTAGGAGGAGTTAAATACGAGGTTGCGCTTATTCGACAGTGTCGTGCAAGAGGACGTCCTCGAGCAGCGCATCCATCGTCGAGAGTCGGCGCTCCTCAACAACCTCATCCGCCTCGGCGTCCATGATCTCGTCAAGGACTTCGTCGGCCATGGCGTCGTCTTGACGCTCATGCACGAGCGCGTCGGCTGCGGCCTCCATCGCAGCTTCGTCGTCATCGTCCATGACGGCACCCGGAAGCGTCGGCACGTCGTCGGGAGCGCTGTGCTTAGGCGAAGTGGCGTCGTCGGCTTCCGTTGGCAGTGCAAAGCGACATGTCGGGCATACGTTGTGCTCTTGGAGCCACGGGAGGCCGCACGGCGTGTGGAACGTGTGGCGACACGGCAGCTGCACGACGCAGTCGGCGGCCTTGAAGTCCGAGAGGCAGATGGGGCAGTCGGTGTTCGTCGCGCTGCCCGACGCTTCGACGGCCGACCACCACTGCTCTTTGAGTTCGCTCAAGAAGCGCTTGCTCGTCTTGGGCGGGCCTGGCTGCGGCGTTTGCATGGTCGCATTGATGAAAAGATCATCCAGGAGACTCGAGAGCCCGAGCTCCGAGCCGCCGAGAACCGACGAGAGCGCGTGCTGCAGCATCGAATTCAGTAGCGCTTCGTGGCTCGACGGCTCGCGAAAGTGCACAAAGACAAGCGCGGGACTCGACAGCGAGAGTCGCGTCGGCATCGGGCGGGGCACCTGATAGGCAGCGTCCGTATTCATGTCAAGCTAACGACGTGGCAAGTTGGGATATGACGACGGCGATCAGTGTATCGACGCACGCCAGCTGCTCGGTAGCAACGTCCGTTCGACGGGTGCACTTTCTTGCGATTGGCGCGTTTTTTTTCGGGTCCGAAGGTTCGAGCATCTTCTTATCCGAAGGTCCAAGCTGACTGGTTCGCACCACCTCTGAGGTCTTTGAGGTTCGACTCGGCTCCATAGGTACTCAAGTCATAACTCTATCAGCACTGTAACGCGGTGTGGACTGGAGCCTGACGGGACCGTGCGCTCGTGTTCCGTAGCGGGCGGTGGAAGTGCGACGGCACGGCGGCGGCTGCTTGATGGCTGATGACGCAGGCTACTCGACTGCGTGACATCTACGATGGATGTTGGCTCGACACGCGAGTGTGGCAGAGAACAGGGTGGTCGTTGCGAGGAAGTGCGAGGAAGTCAGCGTAAAAAGGAGTGTTGTTATTGAAGTGAATCATTACATTCAATTGTAAAGATATGGTGGAGTGTAGGTGCAGAACTCGGACCATCCGTCGCTGCACGCGACGAAGACAGGCACATCCCACGCTCTGGAACCTTCGATCGTGCGTGGTCCTTGCCACAGCTCGGGAAAGGATGGAAATGGAGGACCTTTGAAGAAGATCAGCAATGCTACGCTTCGAGACCAACACGACATCAATGTGCAACAACCTGCGTTCGGTGTTCTTATGCAAAATGAGCTAGCTACCTACGTATCGCGCTCACGCCTCGTCGGTGCGGTGAACAGTCATCTAGCCGCCTTCGTGGACGAGCTCAAAGAAGATGCCGTCGCCCGCAGCCACGAGCGCCTGCGGCGTCCCGCTCTGCGCCAACGCGCCCTGGTCAAACACGAGGATCCGGTCGCAGTCCAAGACCGTGTCCAAGCGGTGCGCGATCGTGAGCACCGTCGAGGTCGCAAACTCGGTCCGGATCACGCGCTGCAGCACCTTGTCCGTCGCGTGGTCGATGGCCGCCGTCGCTTCGTCCAGCACGACGACCTTGGCTTGCCGAAGGAGGGCGCGGGCCATGCACAGCATTTGGCGCTCGCCGACGCTAAAGTTCTCGCCGTTCTCGTCCACGGGGCCGAGGAGCTTTTCGTCGTGCTGCGAGACGCGG
>NW_012156396.1:0-9356 GCF_000151545.1 Saprolegnia parasitica CBS 223.65 | reverse complement strand
GCCACGTCGTTCATGCGGAAGAGCGCCATCATGAGGCTGCTTTTCCCGGCCCCCGTGCGGCCAACGATACCAATCTTCTCGCCACCAGCAATAGCAAACGAGACGTTCTTGAGCACGAGCGGGTCGTTAGGCTTGTAGCGAAAGCTGACGTCGTCAAACGTGATGGCACCTGTCGTGGGCCAGTGCGGTGCCAACAACGCACTCGACGTGCGCTCGCCTTCCTTGGGGATGTTGATGTACTCATGGATGCGCTCGGGCGAGATCATGGACGTCTCGAGCTGCGACCAAATGTTGACGAGGTACGCAAGGTTGCCCGGAATCGAGAGACCGTACGTGATCAAGAGGCCGACAATACCCGGGCTCAGCGACTCGTGCAGGAAGACTATCGAGAGCAGAATGAGCGCCACGATCGTGTTGGAGATGAGCTGGATGCGGATCGAAAACCACTGGTTGATGCAGCTGTACGCAAACCGGCACTCGCAGAACGTCTCAATCTTGCGGTGATGGAGCCGGTAGAAGCGGCGGAGCTGCTTGTCGCCAAACGCGCGAATCGTTGTCGAGCCGTCAATGCCCTCCGAGACCAAACTAATGAGCGGCGACCGCGTCGTCTTCCAAATCCGGTTGACTTCGCGAAGCGGCTCCAAGAAGAACGCGCCATACTTGTAGTAGACAACAAGCAGCGGGAGCACGAGGAGGCCAAGCCACTGCGTAATGATGAGCGTCGTTCCGAGCGTAAACATCGCCGACGACACCTCAAACAAGATCGGGCCGAGCGAGAACGGAATGCCCATGTCGCAGGACCCGACGTCGTCGCCAAACCGGTTGAGAATCCGCCCGATCGGGTTGGTGTCGAAGAAGCGCATGGGGGCTTCGAGGAGACTCGAGAGCATCGCATCAAAGAGCTTCTGAGAGCCGCGCAGGCCGTAGACAAAGACGGACGCGGTCTGGAGCGTGATCATCGCGCAGCTGCCGAGCGCGAGGCCCGCATAGATACCCATGCCGAGCTCCGACGAGGCAGCAAAGGTCGCTGCGTCTTCGCCCTCGCTCTCGTTGGACCAGCGCGTGAGCCAAAGGTCGCTGCCGACCTTGAGCACTTGCATCGCGATCGTTGTGAATGCAATCACCACAAACGTGCAGCAGCCGCCCATGGCACCGAGATACGCGACCACGACTTCCTTGGAAACACGCCCTTCGGCGCGCTCCTCGTCGGCGATGAGACGGCCCGACTCTTCAAACGACTGGCCCGCGACCGGCTCGCGCGGCGTGTACAGCATCTCGCGCGCGTTGTAGCTGTACGGCGTGCGCAGCGACGGCGTCACCAGCATCTCATGGCGCGGCCCCGGCGCCGGGTACTCGACGACCTCCGACTCTTCCCAGTACGGCGTGCGGGCCTTGAGCGGCGTCACCGCCGGCGTCGCTTCTTGACGTGTGCGCGGTGAGTCGTGCGTCGACTCGATGAGCTGACCGTCTTGCACAAGCAGCGTCCTCGCGACCGCCGACGACTCGATGATCTCGGGGTTGTGCGTCACGAGCAGCACCGTCTTCTTGGCCAAGAGGCCGAGGAAACACTTGGTAAAGATCTCGCTGGCCACGATCGCGTCGACAGCCGACAAGGGCGAGTCCAAAATGAAGATGTCGGCGTCGCTGTAGCACGCGCGGGCGAGGGCGATGCGCGCTTTCTGCCCGCCGCTGAGGTTGATGCCCTTCTGGCCAATCTCGGTGCGGTCGCTGGCCGGCAACGAGGCGAGATCGCTCTGCAGCGCACACGCGTCGAGGACTTTCGCGTACTTGGTGCGGTCGTACGGCTGGCCAAAGAGGATGTTTTCGCGGATCGTGGTGTTTTGGATCCACGCCTGCTGCGCAAGGTAGGCCACTTGGCCGCCGACAAAGACCGAGCCGGAGAGCTTTTGCATCTCGCCGAGGAGCGCCGAGCAGAGCGACGACTTGCCTTGGCCGACCGCGCCATGCAGCACGACGAGCTCGCCGCGCGTGACGCGGAGGTTGACGTTGGTGAAGGTGGGCGTCGCGGTCGTGTCCCACGTGAACGAGGCATTGTCGATGGCGAGGACGACCTGGTCCTTGGCGTAGACGGCGGCGATCGGGTCGGACGGCGTCGAGACGTTGGCCGGGTCCACTTCGTCCATCAAGAGCACGTCGTTGATGCGCTTGGCCGAGACAAGCGACTGGACCATGGCCATGATGACAATCGGAAGGTTCACAAGGGCGTCTTGGAGCGACTTGAAGAGCGCCAGCGTCGAAAAGACGATCGTGACGGTCAATGCTTGCTTCATCCAGAGCGTAAACGTTGCAAAGACGACGACGGTGACGAGCACGGGGGTGCAGTTCATGAACGAAATGAGGACGATGACGATGCGGAAGAAGCGCGCAATGGAGCCGAGCTCGATCTCACGCAGCTGGCGGATCTTGGCCTGGAACTTTCTTCCCACGCGTTGAACTTGATGATCTGGATCGCGCCAAAGACCTCGTTGACGACCTTCATGCGGTCGTCCTTGAGCTTGAAGAGGCGCTCTTCCTCGCTGCCGAGCATGATGGCCAGCACGGCGTTGATGACCAGAATGACCGCGACAACGCCGAGACCGACAAAGATCGACCAGCCAATGATCTTGTAGAGAAGGTACAGCACAAAGCCGACCTGGCACGGCACGATCCAGATCTGGTGGATGCTCAGTGCAAAGCTCATGACGTTGATGACATCGATCGAGAAGAGGTTGGCAATATCACCCGCCGTCTTCTCCTTCTTGGAAGATGCGTTGAGCAGCAGCGCCTTCTCAAAGAGCATCGAGCGGAGCGACGACGAGAACTGGATGCCAATGACGTCGTTCATGTAGTTCATGTGCGACTTGACAAAGGCATTGACGAGCTGGCTGACGTACAGCGATCCGATGAGCTGGAGGACATACGTCGTGTCGAGGACCGGCGCTTCGACGGCGCGAATGATCTCGCCGAGAACGTAGCCGGGGCCATACAAGTCGGCGAGCACGGTGAAGAGCTGCATGAAGCCGAGGACGATGAAGCGGCCCCAGTAGATCGCAAAGAAGGACGTCAGAATGCCCTTGTTGTGGTGCTCGTACACGACCTTGAACTCGCCGGCGAGGCGGCCGACGCGGTTGACCTCTTGGAGCGGCCACATGTCCTCAGGCGCCAATTGGCGCGTGTTGCCGACGCGAAGGAAGGGCTGGACCCAGTCGAACGAGAGCCACGTAAAAACGTTGGAGGTGTCTTGCGGGTGCGGTGCGGCGGCCTTGGCCGGCGCGTCGAACGTCCGGTACTGCGGCACGTTCTTGTCGCTCTTGAGCATGGCAAATGCGAAAGTGACCTCGAGCTTCTGGCCGCGGATTCAAGAATCCGGTTTGTTCCTGAGTGCAAACGTCCTTTCCTGCTCCAATCGAGTTTTAAAGGTCTTAGAAAGGGCAATCTGACCGAATGCAATACAAATGCAGAATGATTTCGATGCACACCGGAAATGCAAATCTATGTGGTTTCGAGAATATGATATATGAGAGGTTTACCTTCATTCCGTGCTGATCGATGGGCATCATGTTTACCTTGTGCTACCGGTTGCATCCATTCCGACTACTCCTTGGCAGTATCGCCACGTTGTTAAACCAGACTCCTCTGCACAATCAGCAGCAAGGTACCGTAGCACGTGCCAGAACGTACGGCGCAGCCCGCCACCATCGGCGCATTCCAGCAAAGTGCCCATGGGATCATGTCCACCACCCGATGGTTCGTTCGTTTCCACGGGTGTCCTTGCGAGCTGCATTCTACGCATAGTGTTGATCCTTGCCAACGTCGCAACGTCTTCGTCGCTCTGCAATGTACCAAGGTGGTCATGTTGCTGCGAACCCAACTGGTGATCACACGACTCATCGCCAAATTGCAACGCTTACTAATTGCGGTTGCCGGCGGTTGACTAACCGTTGAAAGACGCACCTTTTTCACGGTGGGTGCGCTTTTACTCCTACATGTTTTCCACCAGTGTTTTTCACGAGTCGTGGGAAATCGGCAGCCGTGGGAATTGCATTTGCCACCGCCATTCGCACGTCGACCAACCGATACTCGGAGCAGGAGGATGATGGACGACGACGCAAGCTTCGTGGGCTACAACACGTGGGCGGTCGAGGCGCTGGACGTCGCGCTCAACGCAGACCTTGTCTATGAGGAGTCGTCGGGCGGCGATCGCGGCGTCTTTGTCTCGGAGGCCATCAAGGCCCACACGGCGATCCTCTCGATTCCGTTTGAGAGCCTGCTCAATCTGTACAGCATCGCCGCCTCGCCGCTGGCCGAGATCCCGCACTTGCACGAGCGCGAAGACGACTGCCTCGCGTGGTTCCTCCTCTACGAGACGCACCTCAACAAGGCGAGCAAGTGGGCGCGCCACATCGCCGTGCTGCCGCGCACCTTCCACAACATCTTGTACCTCTCGGACGCCGACATTGAGCGCCTCGAGGGCAGCAACGTGTACTACGTCGCGCGCCACTTGCAGTCGCAGGTCGCGGCCGACTTTGACGAGCTCACGACCACGATCTTGCCCGAGACGCTCCGCGCGCTGGCGGCCGACCATCCCGCCGACGCCATCCTCTCGGCCTTTACGCTCGAGGTATGTGCACTTGGATGCGGTATGTTCCGATGACTCATTTTCCTGTGCGTAGAACTACAAGTGGGCGCTCTCGGTGATCTGGAGTCGGTTCGTCTCGGTGGCCACGTCGACCGACTCGATGGTCAAGTGCATGGTGCCGGTCTTTGACATGTTCAACCACGACCCGAGTGCGCAGATGGCGCATGGCTTTGACCCGCGCACCAACTCGTTTGTGCTGCAGTCGCACCAGTACTGGGCGCCGGGAGCCCAAGTCTTTATCAATTATGGCGCCCTCCCCAACCACAAGCTCTTGACACTCTACGGGTTTGTGCTCGAGAAGAACGCGTACGATACCGTCGAGCTCTGGGCGCCCATGAGCCACGACGCGCCGTACTATGACCGCAAGATGGCGTTCATCACCGCCCACGGGCTGGCGCACCACGCGCGCGTCCCGTTTGACTTGACGACGCTCGGCGTCAACGAAGAGCTCCTCGCGTATCTGCGCATCCAGCGCATGGAGGTCGACGAGCTCTCGTCGTTTGAGGGATCTACGTTTGCGTACAAGGCGCTGAGCAACGAGAACGAAAAGAGCACGCTCACGGCGCTCATTTTCGCGCTCCAGTCGATGCGCGACCGGTTTCCCACGAGCATCGAGGACGACGATGCGCTCTTGAAGACGCTCTCGGAAGCCGACGCGCACACGCGCATGGTGGTGCTCCTCCGCCGCTCCGACAAGGCGATTTTGACGCAACACATCGACTGGCTCCAGGAAAAGTTAATACCCGTGCTCGCCGACATGACGGCAAACGCCCAAGACTAGCTAGGCCTTTGGCACGCGGTAGACCTTGATAACGCGGGACGTTGTGCCTTGCACGAGCAACTCGGCGCCCGCCGCGTCAAATTGAATGCGTGAGATCGCGTCTACGACCGTGTGATGAACCCTCGTCTCGCCTACTCCATGTCGTCGTACCGTCTTGCGCATGCGGCACTTCGTGGCGGATGGTCATGGTCGCCACGTCGAGGAAGAAGAGCGTACTGCCCTGCGTCATGGCGATCCACTGGGCACAAGAAGAGTTGGGATGATGAGGACGACACGAGACGACGCTACCTCTCCGTTGGGCGTGATGTCCACGGTCGAGTAGTGCCCGCTCGGCGCCTGGAACGTCTTGATGCACTTGGGGTCTTCCTCGAGCTTGTAGCGCACTGTGGAGATACATCGCATCAATCGGTCTCCAATAGTCCTAGAACCGACCGTTGATGTCCCAGATGCGGACGGTGCCATCCTTGGACGCCGTCACGATGCGGTTGACAGGCTTTTGGTCCGAGCCGTCAAAGGCAATGTCCGTCACACCGCTCTACTCGGTCGGAACACCATGTTGTCGAGGCTCCGGAGTGCAAGAGGGTGATACCGTGTGGCCTTGGAGAGCCATGGCCTTGTGGAGCTTCACGAACGCACCCGTCTTGGAGCGCTGGATCTCGTAAATCTAGCATTGCAACCGTATCAGATATGATCTGGTGTGTCATCAAAGCAATCCAGGTGGCTGGCATACCTTGACCTCGGGCGTGTACGCGGCGACGGCAATGAACCGGTTGTCGAGCGACTGGACGCCGTGGAAGTTTTGGATCTGGTTGACACTGGTCGTCTGGAGCAGCGTGCCCGACGTGTTCCAGCACTTGATGTCAGTGTCGTCGTCACGACCGACCGTGAGCAGCGTCATCCACTCGTCACCAATGTCGTTGAGGAGCAGCGAAAGCACGTTGTGGCCGACGGGAAACGAACCGACGACCTCGGGCTTGGTCTTAAACTTGCTGTAGAGCAGGACGTTTTGGCCGTCGGCGGTCGCGACCCCGAGCGTCTTGCCGTCCGAGCTAAAGCTGCAGACCGTCGAGTAGTCGTACGGGAGGTTGATCGTCTTGAACGTAGGGTTCTTGGCACCCAACGACTCGCGCAGCGTCAAGCGTACCGATCGGTCGGTCGACGCGGTCGCAATGAAGCGGCCGTTGGGGCTAAACGTCGCCGCTGTGATCGGACCCGTGTGGCCCTTGAGGACATGCGCGAGGAGCGCATGGTCGGCGTGCTTGGCGCTAGGCGCGGCCACAGTCGGCGTCTTGCCTTGGGGCTTTGTCGCGGGCTTTTTGGCTTTCTCTGGAAGCTTCTCCTTTGGCTTCTCCTTGACGACAGCGTCTTCCTTCTTTAGCTTCTTTGGCGCTTGGCCCACGACGAGGTAGCCCACGTAGGCCAAGGCGGCCAGCAGCAGAAGCGGCAGCAGCAGATCCAGCATCGGTCACCGCACGTCCGAGGTTGCCTTTCTAGATTATCCGGCGAATCCGGATAAGGAGGGGCCGCTTCCATGGCGCCGACAACTCAACTGCTTCGTCGCCCCCAGCTCAGGCATCCAAGCAGCTGTCGGCAAAGATAACACGACACAATCTGCAATCTGCAAATTCGTCAAAGTACCGTCCTCCACCATTGGTCCTCCACTACGGTAATACAATTGTAGAGTGTCACAACTCAAGGGACTATGATGCTGGTGCATGTGGCCCAACCTTGCGAAATAGTTTAAAGTGGCTGGCTGTATCTGTCCAAAGCCGCCCGTATTAACACAGCCAGAGAGAGTAAGTGATGTGCTGATCAACCGCCAACAATCGAAGCCACTCGTATCCGGTCATCCAGATGACAAATTACGGGAAAATGCGAGTCGTATGCCATTTTCACCTTCAAATGCCACGAACGCGAACATGATTGCAGGGCGTCCCACGCAGTACGGACCCGATGAATAAAAGCACAATAATCTCGATCTACCCACAGCTTTCAGGTACACTGCAAGATACAGTACATCTGCGCATACGACAGGAATTTAGCCTCGTACATATATGCTAGCACGGTAAATTGCAGCGACAGAGGCGTTCATCCTCGGTACCACAGCCTTTCAAGATCTATCGCACGCACCGAAAGCATTATTTTGATTTGATCCTGTCGAGAAAAGCCGAAACCCAACGCCTTCAGCTCAACGAAGACATTTCGTGCTGTCCAACGCACGTGCGAGCTTGTCCAGAGTGTCCAACTCGCTTTCCGGAATGTTGTAAATTCCCGCGCCACTCGAATGATCACGAAAGTAACAACGTAAGCTCAGTACAATAGCAGCATGAGAGTGCGTGTGGGCAGCGGCAGCGATGGACAGACGACCAACGTTCCCATTTGCAGAATGATGTGCACTTCAAAATACCCGTAATATGCCCGGCTCATCAGATGATCTTGCGGGAACAAAGGAGTAGCCAACCAGGTTGCACAACCCTGCACCCAAGGTTTGCCCCAGACACGTTATTGCTCGAGGTCGTCATTTTTGATTTTGCCAGCGATGCTTCAAAGCAACAAGAAGGCTACCGAGTACAAGACCTTTGAGCCAGCGCCGGTGCCTCGCGCCCACCCTCAGGACGACGCCAACATCGTCTCGCGCCTGGCGTTCGCCTGGACCGAGCCACTGCTTCGGCTCGGGAACGCGCGCCAGCTCGCGTCCAGCGACCTCTGGAAGCTTCAGGACTCTATCAAGGTCGAACCGCTCACGGCGCATTTTGAAAACGTCTACGCGCGCAAGAACAAGGGTCTTCTCTCGTCCTTCTTTGCGATCTACTGGGGCCGCTTCGCATGCATCGGCTTCATGGAGCTCTTCACGGTGCTCGCCGACTTGTACGGACCCGGCTACGTCCTCGGCGAGATCATTCGCGCTGTCGAAGCGCCCGTTCTTGACACAACGTATGTCCTCCAGCTCATCGGGTCGCTCTACCTCGTGCAAGTGACAGCCGCGTTCATCAAGGGCCACATGACGTACCTCAACGGCGTCATTGGCATCCAGTTCTCGTCGGTGCTGCGCTCGATGCTCTTCAAGAAGGCTTTGCGCTTGGACGCATCTTCCAAGAAGGAGAAGACGGCGGGCGACATCGCCAACCTCTTCTCGATCGACACCATCAACGTCATGAGCTTTGCGACAAGCATCCACTCGATGTGGATCGTGCCGCTTCAAATTGGAATTGTATTGCATCTTCTCTACACGATCGTGGGCTGGGCCATCTTTGTCGGTCTCGGGGCCGTCGTTCTCATTTTGGTTGTGAACGGCGTCGTCGCCGGTCTTATGGGCGCCGAGCAAGAACGCTGCTTCAAGCTCAAGGACGACCGCATGAAGGTCGTCAACGAGGTCTTTGGTGCGATCCAGATCATCAAGTTCAACGCGTGGGAAGAGAAGTTCCTCGCCAAGATCCGCAACCTTCGCCTCATCGAGTTTCAATCGACCAAGAAGCTCATGCACATCATCGTCGTTCTCCTCTCGTTCATGAACTGTACGCCGATCCTCGTCACCGTCGTCGTCTTTGCAACGTTTACGCTCTGGATGCAGCAAGCATTGACCGTCACGATCGTCTTTTCGACGCTGGCGCTCTTCAAGTCGCTCCAAGACGCCCTTGTGAACCTCCCGATGGTGATGTCCTCCATGGTGCAGTCGCTTGTCTCGGCCAAGCGCATCAACGACGTGCTCTTGATGGACGAAGTGGACCCGGCCAACGTCTCGACGCCGTCCGACCCGATCGCCGCCGTCTACGCCAAGGACCAGGTCGTCCTCGCCATCGACAATGCCTCGTTCACGTGGGACACGACCGCGACGCCGACGTTCACCAACGTCAACCTCCGCGTCACGCGCGGCGAGCTCGTCGTGTTGCATGGCGCGGTCGGCCCAAGGCAAGTCGTCGCTCTGCTCGGCGCTCC
>NW_012156395.1:1614877-1615555 GCF_000151545.1 Saprolegnia parasitica CBS 223.65 | reverse complement strand
CAATGTCTACGCAAGCGCCGTCAAACCAAGCTCGGCCATCGTAGTCTGGGTTTGAACCGAGAAATTTCCGGGCGTTCTCGATGTACAAGTCCTTGATGCTACGGAGCCAGTTGTCGACAAGGCCAAACTCTTCCTGGGACAAGGCAGCGTTGACGCCGCCGCATTTTCTAGTGGCCACCTACATAATCGTATTTCGCGATTGAGAGTGAGATTCAGAGATTCAGATGCGGACGTACACACGATGATGTGCTTGACTTTGAGAAATTTGACCGCGTACTCGATCACAGACAGGTAGTTGAGGTCCGTCGAGACTAGAGCGGTCCACTGAGTCGTTTTGCAGTAGGTAAGAGTCGAGAGACAAGACGTACTCACTTGGTTGACAATGTTGCCACGCACTAACGCCTTCCCCGGGCCGGCAGCTTGAGGAACCCGTTGGGTGGCACGCGCCAGTCGGAACAACCGGTCCAGAGGAACTCGGGCGACTGCTGGTCCACGAGCTTGGGAAAGTAGTTGGGGTCGTCGCCCGGAAGGCTTAGGCCCTCTCCTTGATGCGTTCAAATAATTGTTTGACGCCCAGTGTGGCGGTCATGGCGCCGGGGGTTGGGGAGGGGGGTGAAGGTAGGGGACGACCCCGGCAGCACTCGGCTCGCGGCTCGCATTGTTTATTTTTTTTTTTGT
>NW_012156395.1:1597705-1603120 GCF_000151545.1 Saprolegnia parasitica CBS 223.65 | reverse complement strand
CAGCGGGTCCACAGCCGGGTACGCTTGGTGGTTGGTGTGCGGCAAGACGCCCGCCGACCCACCCCGGCCTTGCGTCGAGTTCATGCGCAGCGTGTACTCGACCGACCCGACACTGCCGGGCGCCGGCACCGAATCAAACACAATCGCCGCGTAGATGTACGGATTCGCGCGTGACGACCCATAGTCCGAGCCTATTTCCACGTGACTTTAGTATCAATGTATCATTGAGACATCCAGCGTGTAGACCGGAAAGGTACGACTGGAGCGCGTCCGCCGTGTCGAAATACATGACCGAGTCGGCGAAGGACGGCACGGCGAGCGCATCGGTGAAGCCCGGCAGAGTGCGGTTCATGAGCGCAATGCGGGGGTACCACTGCGCCATGAGCCCGCCAAAGTACTTGGTCGTATACTCGTTTTTCGGCGCGATCGCAATCTTGCGAGGAATCAAGCCCGCTGCGCACGGTCGTGAGCAAGAGATGATGCATGATAGTATGTGGCTCGTACCCGGACAGCTGGTGGGCACAGCAAACGGCGACGCCGGGTCGACGTTGACGTACCCCATGTACGTGAACTGGACCTTGCACGACGCCGGCGACGCGCTGCGATCGTTCGCGCCGAGTTTGTCATAAGACATGGACGAGAGTCTGCACGCATATTATTGGTAAGAGGCCTGTCGTAGGAGGAGGCGATGTACCCGAGAAGAAGCCCGGACATGGACGGCTCGGACGCGATAAAGACGCCGGCCGGACTGGGCGCGGCGCCAAACGACGACGAGGCGTAGGGGTCGACCGTGGTCACGGGCACGGCGTTCGTGCTGAGCGGCCACCCAGTTGGGATCGTCTCGTTCTCCGTGAGCGTCTTGAAGTACGCGAAGAGGAGCACGAAGAGCGTCGGGACCGCGATCTCGATGAGCGTCGTGATCCAATGGCGCTGCTTGATGATGCGGTTCTTCCAGAGCAGCGTCGAGATGTGGTGCATCATACTGCGCTTCTTCTGCATGACGCTGTTACGAATTCGAAGGGTTGTTTTGGCGGGTGTTCTTGCGAGGGTCAAACTGCAAGTGCGTTTCGGGATCAAACGTGAGCGTCGGGATCGAGCTTAAACTAAATTAAGACAAGCGACACAGAGTTTGATTGCTGCCATGGGATGCCACCGAAATATGCGATATATATTAATTCTATTTGTGACCGACGGAGCAGTGGATTGGGCGACGTGGAACCGTTGGTAATATTGCTGTCGTCGGCTCGAGTCGAAATCACTTGTGACATATTGCATCACGACGATCGACGACGTGTCTACTTTCTCAAAAAAGAGCGGCAGTACGGCGCCCATCCCTTTGCGAGAACCGCGCACCTGAGATTCGTGCAGTTGTCCTACAGGTCAAAAAGGAATTAGGGTTTACATCGTGCTTCTTGTTACTACAGCTTTTGGCCGAGCTCTTTTGTTGAGGTTTTGCATTGGGGTAGCGAGCACTGCGCAGAAGTAGCTTCGTGACAAGGCTGTAGTGTACGAATGGTGCTCGAATTGCAGCACGTTGTAGCCACTGGACAGCGATACTATTATGTCTCCACGCATTCGGTCGACCGATCCGAGTGTGTCAACTCGGAACTCGGGCCGGTCATCATCCGGATAAAAAGGGTGGGTGTTCGTCTCCAATACAAATTGCAAGTGTCGATGCGATCTTCCGGATACCACGCCGGTGCTTGGGTTCGCGATGTCACTTGAAGTTTGTATGCTCGGTGGCGGCCGACGGTTTCACCGCCTCATTTTGCCATTTGCCGAGCAGAACGCAATGACCACGCGCCGGACGCGAAGCCAGAGCGCGCGCCCACAGCTAAAGGTGGAGCCCGACGACCGACCGGCCGCGACCAGCAGAGTGGTCGCAGACCCCGCGACGAAGCTTGCGTTTGACGCGCTTGTCGATGCGATCGAGGAACTGTTCCGGCCGCTGCGGGGGAAGAAGAAGAAAAACCAGTCAACCGACTGTGTCCCCGTCCAAGGGCTTGCGGCGCTGGCCACACGCGACCGCCATGGCTCGCAGGCCGCCTGGACGGACTCGGAGAAGCGAGCGTTCGGCGTGCTCAAATCGCTCGGAAAGGACGAGGACGACGCGACGTGGTCGTTGCTCCATACCTTTTCTTGTGGCGGCGACAAGGCTCGGTTTGAAATTTCGTACGTCGTCACGCATGCATCTATAGCTCATCGCAACGCCTAGGTTCATCACCGCCCGCAATCGCGTCAACCGTAGAACCGCGAGAGCAGCGACATTGTACGGACCTCGATTTAGTATCGGCCGGCCGCTTCAGTGCACTGTAGGCTCAAGGCTAATCGGAAGAAGGCGGCTACGATGATTGCCGAGCTGAAGCGCCGCACAGACGCCAAACCTGCGCGGTACGACGATACCCGGCATCAGACGTCACGCGTCATGGCTGCATGCATAGGAGTCAAGCGCAGAAAAAGGCCAAGGTCGCAGATGACGCACGGCCTGCGAAGCTTGTCCGACCTCGATCGCTCGGGCACCCAGTGCCTGTCGCGTCCGTTGCGGTACAGCCCACCGCGATGCAACAACGTCTGCCCACACCGTACGACGAGCGCGAGATGGAGGTCGATGAGCCCCTCACTTTTGAGCGGCTTCTCGATATGGCGCGTATGCACAATGAATGGTGCCCGACGTTCGTCGCGCCGATCCCGATGCAGCCGATCGATTCCATCGGCACGATTCAACTGCTCGATTCGTTCGAGTCCCATTTGCCATTCGAGCCGGAAGTCGACCTGGACTTTACGATGGAGCAGTTCCTTACATTTCAGGTCGACGTGAAGGATGAAGTGCTCGCGGCCACTCCTACTGGCGACCGCGTCGACGGTCGCAACCATACTACCGGCAGCCTCTAACGATGTGGGCCCCGTCACCGCACAGCCACCCACGCAGCCGCTAGCTGCCACGCCAACCCCCGAAGTCCAGATCGTCGCCGACCCCGCCTTGGCCGCGGAGTCGTCAGGCCTTCCCCCAACTTCCCCAGCGCAACAGGCCGCCGCTGGTCTCAACCCCTCGACGCCGCCCGCCACGAACGGGACTACACCCGTCACGCAGCCACCCGCTGCCCAGCCACGCACGCTCCCACCGAAGACCACCCAGCCAAGTACTCCGGTGTACTTCATCCAAGACCGTCCCGACATGTTCTACGTGCCGACACTGGACGCGATCCCCACGGCCAACGCTTTTACCGTCCTCCGCGACGACGAGGAGGTAGAGGAGACCGAGGAAGACGATGAAATGGCAGACGAACGCGCCGCCATCCCCCGCCAGATCAAGATTACACACGGCGCCACCAAGAAGCGCCCCAACCGCAAGCACGGCAGCGCCAAGCATATGGAAAAGCTCGGCCAGCGCCCCACAAAGCAGATCGTGCAAGAAATCGCCACGCGCGTCCAAGTAGCACCGACCCCGATGACGTTCATCGAGCAAATGATGGCAGAGCCACACGCTACGCTCGCGATGCTCGACCAGAACCCCGAAGCCGCGCGCATGGCCACTCACGCCCACGTGCTCTGGCGCGAGATCTCCAAGCAAAATCCAGGCCCATTGTGCCTCGCAGCCCTGAGTCGGTTGGTCAATGAGGCGCCTACCGCCAACAAGGACTCGATCTCTGTCACGCACGCTCTTGTGCCGGACGACGCCCGCCGGATGGAGCTCGCGGACGTAGCCGCATTCGATCTCTTCCTCATCACCTACATCCCCGATCTGTACTTCAACGACGACTGCTTTGCAGCGTGGACGGGCGCCCCGCCGCTCCGGACGCGCTCCGACAAGGGCTGGGCCGAGGAGTCGTTGGCCAAGCTTGTACAACTACCCGAGTTCCGGGCCGCCATCGCCGACCGACAGATCTCGCCGTACTACCTCGGTGCCCTTGAGCGCTTTTTCGAGGCCGCGACCGCACGATCGGCTCTGGCTGCCGCCTCGATGGGTGCGCCGGAGCCCCGTCAGAACTAAAGCGGTCCACGCGGCCGCTGCAGTGGCGCCTCGGAGGGGAGACGCCATTGCACCCCATCTGCAGCCCAACGGTCTGCAGCCCCTCCACCCGACGACGCTGAAGGTAACGTCACTCAATGTCAACGGCGTGAACGCCGGCGCGAAGCTGCACGAGATTCTATGCTCGTTCGCGCTCAAGTCGGCCGTCACGTTCATCCAAGAACCAAGTTCTCCAACCCGCACGTCAGCGCGACGGCCAGCCACACGTGGGGCCAGCTCGTCCAACATCAAGGTGAGTGGTTCGAATGCCCGCCTCGCTACGCGACCAACGACAACGAGCACTCGTGCCGGGGCGTCGTCACCATGGTGCACCCACACGCTCCGATCACCGACCTCATCCAAGTACCAGAACACGCCCCGGAGCTCGACAACAGGTACGTCTTGGCCCGTGGGCGCTATCAAGGCAAGGTGCTCTATCTCCACAACATTTACGCCCCAGCCGAACCGGACAAGCGCGAGGCCTTCTTCGCGGCGCTCCCCAGGCGCTTCGAGCCCGACGCAGAACACATTGTAGGCGGCGACTTCAACGTCACTCTGTCCGGCGCCCTTGACTCCTTCGAGCCGCGGCCGGAGAACCTCCAGGGGGTCGAACAGCTCCTGCGCTGGCTCAGCGAACTCTGTCTGGTGGACGCGTACCGCCAGGATAACCCCACCACGATCTCGTACACTAGCCCGTGCCACAGAAACAGGTTAGATTACATTTTTGTCTCGGAGACTCTGTACGTTAGCGCCCCGACCCAGTCAACACACGTACACACCGACACGCGCTCGGACCACTCGGCTTGTACGTTTGAGTTGTCGACCCGAGCCACACAACGAACTGGCCCGTGGCGCACACCACACTGGCTGACGCAACTACCCGAAGCGGCCGCGATCATCGACGAGTGCTTGGACACGTTCTTCGACTCGGTCTCGATCGGTCCGGCCGTGTCCCGCTTTTACGACAGCATGATCAACGACATGCGCACCCGGCTCCGCCTACTGCACCGGGACCGCGTCGCCGCAGACACAGCCCCCCGACGCGAGCTCGAGCGTGAGCTCGCCGTCGCGCTGGCGGACCTGAACCGCCACCCGTGCCAAGCCATCATCGAAGCCATCCTCGACATCAAGCGGCGTCTCGAAGAACACAATGCCCAAGTTCAAGAGCACAAGACGGAAGCGGCGGTGAAACGCCACCTCGCAGAAGCCGCCCGATGCACCAAGTACCACTTGCGGTCTCCGTCGATCAAGAAGCTGGGACCGGACTCGATCCACCAGATGCGCGACGCCACCGGTCAGGCTCGCACCACGCCACGGGAGATCTCGCAGGTCCTACATGGGTTCTACACGTCACTCTACGCCGCAGAAGAAGGACCGGACGCCCACGAGGTCGACCAGTTCCTGGA
>NW_012156395.1:1595902-1596446 GCF_000151545.1 Saprolegnia parasitica CBS 223.65 | reverse complement strand
CCATCAAAGTATCGTCTTCGCGCCAAAACACCAAGCCGGCCTCGGCCTCAAGCCGGCGCTTGTTACGTGGTCGGCGCGTCACCGTGGCCACTCGCTACGCTACATGCAGGCCGCGCTCTCGACGTCCCCGGTCCCGGCCTGGTCGTCACCAAGCATGGCTGTCGTTGCCAACGCCTACGCGCCGTGGGGCAACTTTGCCGACCTCGCCTTCGCCGACCCGTTGCTCCCTCGGATCCGGCGCCTGCTTACGTCGAAGGCAGTGCCCGACCGGTTCAAGTTCATGCTCAAGTACTGGTTCGACATTCGCGTGGGGCCGAGCACGCTACCGGCGCCGTCGCCGCTGGTCCACGAACAACCGCTATGGTCCAACCAGTTTCTCCCGGTAGATAGCTGTAGTTACATAGAGAAGACCACAAGATGGCACACTCGGTACGCCCGGACGATGGCCAAGATCGGGATCACTCAAGCCCAGCACGTCCACACCTTGATGCTCGCCGCCGCCCCGACGGAGACGCTCGCGACAAGAACTCAACGCCTCATCCAC